>NW_015115030.1:33715-57485 GCF_001443285.1 Poecilia latipinna
CTTTTTTCCCAGAATTTTAAACTTTTTTTTTTTTTTTTTTTTTTTTCAGTGGCCCCAATCCTCTTCCGTAATACCCAGACATACTTTTGGTTGTGTATTATTAAATTTTTGTTTGTTGTCATTTTGTTTTCTCGGGTTTATTTATGTGGGTGTAGAAGGTCCTGGGTTCAAATCCAGGTGTGGACTCTTTCTGCAGAGAGCTTTTATTCCCAGGTTGTCTCTCTGAGTCTTTCCACAGTCTAAAAACATGACTGGTAAGCCAGTTTAACATGTAAGTGTGTGTGCAAGCTTTCTGATGTGTGTGTGTTGCCTTGTGATGGACCAGCTGTTCCCGTGACACTGCAAAGACAAGTGGATATAAAGAAAATGGATGGAAGTTTAATTAAGCCTCATCTTCGTGTTGTTATATCTGACATCCATTGGCTCAGTTGTGAAAAGTCCAGCTTCTAATGTTTAATAATTTACCTTTATCACAGGAAAGAGAGAGATAGAGGTGATATTATGCATTTGGACTTCTGCAGATTTGACTGATCCCATGTGTGCATCTTGCAATTCCTAACTCCAACTGCAGAGGGCAGAAGTACTCAGTGCAACTATTTTTTGCATATCTAAACATTACCTTAAATGCCTCCCATCATATTGCTTAAATTGCACCATTTAAGGGCCTATTTTGGTTTTAACTTGAACAATTTTCCCATTATTTTCAGCAAAAATAGGTGTGCAGGCTTTCAGTGTTCGCATAGTGATTTCTTTATGACCCTACATGTCATTACATTATAATTGTTATTTCTGACTTGTCTTTCCATTTGCCATTGTTTTTTTTGTTGTTTTTTTTGAGTGCTTTATCCGCAGTTTCATCAGACATGGGAACGGCACCATCCACTTACTGCAATCTTTTGAGTGTGTTATTAAATGCAGTGAAACATCAGCCTGTCTTCAGCTGGCGAGATATCAGATGTGTCTGGATTATGTTACATCAACCTCGCAGGGACAAGAACAGACAGAGCAAAAATGTGAAAGTGGCCAGAGATGATGTTGCATTAGCTAATGTGGGGGATCCAGCTTCTGCGAGTCCTCCGTCACTGCAAGATGTCAGCAAAGCACAAGTCACAGTGTTTGCCTTAGCAGAAGAACAGAACAAACAAAGAGAGAGCCTGCTTCTGCAGGGCCGGTGACTGCAGGGATCCAGAGTGACGGCTCAGACAGGGTCTTTCCCAAATAATCTGTAGCTTTCTAGAAGCGTCGTCAGGTGTTTTTCATGTGAAAAGGGACTATTAATGTCTCGACAGAATCAACTGGATTTTCATTAATTCGTTCATCCACTGACTTTCGTTCTGCACTGAATTGCATTATAATTAGGATCATGTTTGAGTCTGTGTCACAGTTCCTTGACTTTGAGCTTAGTTAGTCACATTGCTTTCCAGTTTTGTGGTTCTCTTGTATTTCTGTTCCATCTTAGAAAGTGTCAGATTTTAAAGGCCGTATGGGTGTTTTTGTAGGGCGCCATTAAAAAGGGTACCAGATTAAACAATTTCAACTCAACTGTGCTGTCAATGAAGAGTTGGTTATTCTTTGTGTTGAGTAGATGCCACCTGCTTGCTACTGTTTCCTTGCAATTAATTATTGGAATAAGAATTTTCCCTTCAGTTCCACACACTTATGCTCCCTACCCGCACATCTTCACTTCCTGTGGTAATTAAGACTCACCTGTTGCCACACCAATCAATGTGCTTTGATATTTAATTTTCCAGTCTTCATTTGCTCTTCACTGATTTCTGATGAGCTCCGGGGCTCCTGTCTGAATTGTGTTATTCTGTGAGTTTCTTGTTTTAAACTATCTACTTGTTTCCTCTTTAAATTAAGAGTTTCAATGTGATTTAGCCACATACCATGGATGGATGATGTAGTGTTATTGTGTCTAAATCATAAAAAAAAAAACAATACAAAAATATAAAAGTGCCGTCTTTTATTTCCGTCTATGCATCCTGCAATCATTTTATTTTTACCAGTATATTTATTTTAAGATTTAATCTTTATTTAACTGAAAGTGATTGATCTAAATGGAAAAAAAAAAAAAAAAACTCTTTACCACAATGCAATTCACTGTCCTGGGAGCAGACGTCTTCTCAGATTAGTTTAAAGAAAACGCATGCTGTAACTAACTGGGTTTAAAACACAAAAATAATATCAAAACATCTCCCTTTTCCATGGCGACAGGTCGGAGCCACATCCCAACAGACACTATAGCCATAAACTGAATTGTGGAAGACACCCGTGCAAATATGTTGACTTATCAGAATGTGCTGCTGAACATGGAAACCAGTGGTGGTCAGCGTGACCAGAGGGAATTTCACTATTCTACTCCACTTATATATACTTCCATGCTTTTGTGGTTTCCATGTGTTTATGTTTGTTTGCATTGAACTGAAAAGGGAAAGTCAACAAGTGAAGGGCTGCACGTGAGACGTTTTATTACCCATACGATTGAAATACATTTATAACCATCTAAAGTGCAACTCATGTTGGGCTAAAACAGTAGAAAGGAAACTAAGTGGAAAGTTTAAGGTCACTTGACCTTTAAACTTAAAGGATGGGACATGTTGTGCATAAAAACAAAAACCTATCATTCCATTTAGCCAGGGAAAACACAAAGAGAAATAAAAATCTTTAAATGGAGTTAGAAGAATAACTTTTAAATTTGTTAGAGGTGCATCAAATATTTCAGTAAGGGTTGAATGCAGAGCCGGCCCTAGGGTTAAGCAAACTGTGTGACTCCTCAGTGATGTGCACTGAGCTGAGTTAAATACCAGCTGAAACAGTTGATTAGAAAAGTTTAATAACTTAAAATCAAGTCATGACTCAGAGCTTGTCAATAGCAGAATAAAAAAATAAAAAAACGATAATTCTTACTTTGATGGAAGTAACATCCATGTTACTTCCTCAACCAGAGGTAAAATGGCTGTGGCTCTCACTGACAACAAAAAGCAGTTCTTCATATTGACGTGTGAAATGTTTGATTGCCTGTAGGACTCATAATACAAATAATTTTTAACACCAAGCAGTCTTCCATGTAATAACTGTTGGTTATAATTATTTTCCTGTTCACTTGCTTGTCCTCCAAGATGGAACAAAGACACGACCTGTGTCATAATTGCAACCACCTTGGATCACAATCGACTGTCTCACAGATGCTTCACAATGTTTTTCATTTGATTCATTTTAAATCGATAAAACACACTAAAACAACAGGAGGGGCTAAAGGATGTGTCCATCCATTCATCTGTATCTGCTCTTCCTCTGCAGGGTCACATGGGGAGTTGTGGAGCTGGGCGTTTCTGTCTCCAGCAATCACTGGACGAGAGGCAAGGGGAAAGGTACGACCTGGCGGGTCACCAGTTCATACGGGCAAAAAGGAAACTCTTACTGATGTTAACTTAAAAAATATGTAAAAAATCTAAACTTTCCCTTTAAGGATTGAGTTTAAAGTTTGCCCACTAGAACTGCTGCTGTTCTTTGAGCTGCGGCTGCAGACCAGTGGCTACTGTGTGGCTAACAGGCTAAGTTATTCCTCCTGTATTATGCGTCATCCGACATTTTTTTTTTTTTTTGTAACAAAAAAAGGCATAACCCATCAATGTAAGTGTTTGGAGATAGAGTCAACAAAAACAGACGTCTCATAAGCCGTTTTGTGGTTTCAGACTGATTTAAATTATTAAGTGTCGGTTAATACGAATATTACTGGGATTGATGGCTGTATTATAGTAAAAGATATGTGCAGTGCAAAAGCTGTTATGGAAGAAAACACAGTAGGTATCCAGACGCTGGTCACACATTATAAATATACATGTTACCACAGAGTGAGGACTAGGAAGGAAAACAAGAACATTCTCTTCTTGTGCTTTTCTAAATAAAAAAAAATGTTTGCTGTCTGGATGGAAGGATATAATTTTGTTCATGTTAGGATGGATTTGTTTTGGCTCCAAAATAACAGCTACAAAGATGGAGAGATGTTCTGTTTAGGTGAATGTGTTTATAAGTCAAGCTTTGAAAATCATAAAAAAAAAAAAAAAAACTGGCTGCTCTCAGAGCTACTTATTTTATGAGTTTAACATTGAGGTGCACTTCCCCAAATCCAAATTAAACGCCTTTGAAGAGCCTTGGAAAAGTATTCACACTTTTCCCACATATTTCACAACTACAACCTTAAGTCTGTTTGATTAAGATGTCATGTGATAAACAAAAGTGAATAATTGTGAAGTGAGACAAAAATGTTCTTTGTGTGTGTGTGTGGCATGTCTTGTGCTCCATAGCTTTTACTCCAATACCTGGAAAGAAAATTAAAGTGCAACCAACTGCTTTGCAAATCGAATCCTGCAGTGTGGATACATATATAAATGCCACAGCAAACACAGCTTTGTTAAAAGAAAAACAAATCATGTTGGCATTTTGAAACAATAGCATAAACTTTATGGGAAAAACTCAAGGGGTGTGAATACTTTTATAAGGAACTGGAGAAGACAAAATGCTTTTTTATTTTTTGCAAAAACAGTAGCTCTACGATAGGCAGAGAGGAACATGATGCCACCAAAAAAAAAAAAATATATATAGCAGGTATCCCTCTCCGAACAAAAGCCTTAGGGGGGGTAGCATGAATTTATAGTACTTCACTGTGCATCATGCATTCCATTTATAGTCAAAGCCACAAAATACCATATCATGTCCATCATGACGCATTTTTCAGTTTTAGTGGTTGAAGGGAGACAAGGAGAATCTTAATTTGCAACCCTTTTGGTAGCAATAATGGTAAGGTAGCAGAAAACCTAAATGATTGAACTTTAATTTCCCTCTCCTCCCCAGCAGAACTAATTCTGTAGATACAGCCAAGCTAGCATGGGAATAAATAGCCAAAGGGGATGATCAAAACATATCTTTTTTTAAACTGCTAAGGCAACACTCACACTCGTGGATTGCTACCTCTGGCTTTGGCAGAATGCCACTGGGAGAAATGTGTACGGTGTCCCACTGGAGACATAAAGGGCAGAGACGGTGACCACGGACACCCACCCTGCCCTGCTGCTCTGAGGCGAGGGTTGCATGCCTCCCACTGTAGGGAAAAGAAGACTTAAACCTTGTCTGCAGGACTAATATTGTCTCTTTTAAATGCTTAAAAGTGGTTTCCTTGAGGGATAATTTGAGTGCATACGATGCCTCAATTTTTCCCATTATTGCCACTTTAAGGAGGATTAGCTTTTCAGCAAAAATATTTTTTTATTTGCTCTAAAGAAAATTAGATTGGCCAGGTACCTAAATTATATAATTACAAATATTGCTGACGTGCTTAGAGACAGTAGCGGAGTTCTTTGGCAGAAAAGGTGTGTTCTTTAATTTCCATCAGAGTTGTTTACGGTTTAGTTATTTCTAATCGCTTCAGTAGGTGTTTTCTATCTGCGGGTAGCTTGGGGTCATACTGTTTACCATTCTTCCACTTAATCAAAACATCTAAACTCGTTAAATGTTGCTAAATCTGCATTTCCATTTTCACATCCAGCTGATGCAGCAGTAAACTTTTAATTCATGAGGAGTTTTCCAACAGTCGTTTTCTTCATTTTTCTTTTTTTTTCCCCAAGATGTATCATTTCAGAAGAAATCAGTCCATCTTTTCTCTTCTTTACTTTAATCAAATAAACACAGCAAAACATGTCACATTTTTAGTAAGACGTTTTTTTTTTTTTTCATTAGAGTTCTACACAAAACAAAATCAGGTTGAAAGCAAACATTCACCTTCCAAGACTTTAAGCCAGATGCACATGAAGAAAAAAAAAGATCTGTTAAATGTTTTATGCATTTTCAATGCTCTCCACACTTATTGGAATGTATGGCATCCCATATAAGAAAACAATCGGGTTATATCTAACAGGAAACAGAAGGGAGAGTAAATGGGAGATCTGACTTTAAGGTGACCTGTTCAAGGTATTTTCAGCTGTTGATATAGTGATTAGATCACCAACAAAAGTAGTTTATTAAACGCAGGTGTTCTCACCTCTTTAATGTGATTTCTGTTTCTTAAGATCGCTGCAAAGTGTGACGGTGCGGTGAGAAGGAATTAGCAGCGGTGGTTAGCCACGCTAACCCGAATCAGCAAAGAACCCACGGTTGAAGTATGCCACACTTTCACTTTATTTCACTTTGTCGATGTAAAATCACATTTTACATTATCTTCTCTGTAGGAAAAAGCAACAAAAGTTGCACCCACCGCTCTGTATCCCGTCATTGCCGATGTTTCTCCTCTCGAAAACAACACGGAAAACGGGTTCTTACTCGGTACAGGTTTACAACGAAAGAAAGAGGAAATAGGCGCCCCCTTGTGGTGATACCTATTAATTCTTTAGGAACCATGAAGTAAAATGACTGCGCCAAGAGCAAGCAGAGCTTTTTGTGGTTTGCTAATTTCTCGTCACATATCAGGCACACAGTTAAGCCAGCATTGTTGGCGGTGAAGGCGAATGAGTCTGTCCACGAAGAATTAAACTCCCTATTTTCTTCTGAAACTTTTTTTAAAATTTATTTACTCATGGTCAGCTTGGGTGGGACAGTCAAAGAAGGCAAAGGCTGACGTGGATGTGACGCATATTTTAGTCGACAAATTATTAAAACTTTTTTTTTTAATCAGATGTTAAAGTATCACCTCAAGCTCAAAGATAACTTTGCAACAAAAATACATAAACATAAGATAAATAGAAATATAACTAAGAAATAACCGTCATTCATTTCCATGTTGTGTTTGTTTGTTTGTTTGTTTGTTTGAGCCATGACAAGGAGGTTAAAGTGGCTCGGGTAATTTGATCTGATCAAATTACAAAAAATTATTTTTTCTTGGATTTTTAAAGAACAGTTCCAAAGAGAGAAAATTTTCCAGTGAGCATTCTCTGCAGATGTTAGGGATCATAAAAAGATTGGACAAACTGGTTTCCAGTTTACATAAAGGTAACAGCAGTTTAAACAATGTTACAACAAAGTTGGAGGGAATGCCTTCTCTGAAAACCCCAACATTTTAGACCTTGAAGAAAATGAGCTCCACAAAGTGAAGACCACAGTGGGTTTCACTCCGTTCAGCTAAAACCATGAATCTGCGGTTGTCACATTCTCGTCGAAATTGAACTTTACCAGATTGGAAAAAACATTCAGTCCGACGAGTTTCCATTTCAGCTGCAACATTCTGATTATGGGCTCTTAAATAGCATGAAGGCCTTGAATTAATGGTTCTGGAAGGTGATGGTATAATGGTGTGGGAGATGCTTTCTTACTATATTTTGCACCCTCTTGTACCAACTAAAGCATTATTTATATACCACAGCCTACCTGAGCAATCTTACTGGCTAGTAAAGTGGCCAGAACATTCACCAGTGTTAACATGGCAATGTTTTCCCAACTGAATAAATGTTAAATAAAAAGCTGGTTTTCTGCACTTTACAGTTTGAGACTATGCTGGAAAATAGTCTATTAAATCTTTTGAAAGCAATTCTGGACGATAGACTCGACAAGAAAGAGAAGTCTGCGTGTCGTCAATGTCTTTTTTGATTAAATCAGGTGTGTTTGCACGGTTTAGTTAAAAACATTTCTCTACCGTAACATTCTCCTTGAATGTGAAAGCAACATAATTAAAGCCCGGGCGGCGTAAGGGGAGCGAGCATCCCCCACCACTCGGGAGCATTATCAGCGAAACTCTTTGCCTCATGTGGTGTTTGAGTTTACTGATTACAGAGCATGTACTGCATTAGGTTACTGTTACTGTAGCCTGGGAAAGTGGGTAAACTAAGAAGATGCATAATTAGACATTTAGCGCCAATCCACCCCACCCTTCACCACAACAGATAGGCCAAGGAGTTAAAAATGTCCCAACGCCCACCAAGCATGGAGTCTGAGACACCATGTGACAGCCATCAAGCTCTGAACCTACTGTAACCCACACAATAAAGGCTTATGGGGGTGTTTAATCCAGCACTAACCTAAAAAGACCTCATTCATGCTGCCGCGCTTGCTGAACAGTGAGTCCCATGAGCGATCATAAACTTAGATGTAGCAATCAAAGCTCCAATCAGAGCGCAGACAAATTAGAGGTACATTGTGCTGAGGCGTAGAATTTCTGACATTACAGAATAAAGGCACTAAAAGTAAGATATTTTAAGGATTTGTAAACTTTAATTACTGAGGGAACACAGAAGAATTGGAAAAGTTTTTACCCAACATGAAGCTTCACAACATAAAGCAGCTTGCCCTGCACTTTGTGGTCTGACACTCCAACACATATCTATACTTAAGAGGATTTAAGCAGCTAGCAGGCAATTTTCAAAGGGTGGAAAATGCTCTCTCAATACCCAAAAATGGGGGAGGGGGGGACATTAAATTTTAAGTATTTATTGTATAATTTGTATTTATTTGTGCAACTTCTGTTTTTATGACAAATCTCAGCTGCCAAGGACAAATTTGGGATTCTCCCCTGGTCCTCAGGGTCCACCATCCTGCATATTTTAGATGTGTCCCCCCTTTATCACAGCTGATTCCAATGATTGCATTAACCTCCTTTGCTTGCCTTCAGCATGCAAAGGAGGTTAGCCACCCATTCATTTAACATATGTTGTTTTGTCATATATATAATTACATTTTTTTCTAAATGTTATTTTATGTGACAGGTACTGCAAATAGATCACTAAAACTTCCACAGTTTTCTACAAAATGTCCAAATCGAAAAGTATTCTGACTAAAGATGATGTCAGAAAGTATTTAATATCATGCTGAGTTTTAAACTCAATTTAACTGTAATTTAATGCTGACCTATTTTATTAGGATATTGATTGGCAGACGGGCACAATTATCCAACAAGCCATCCAACCATCCATGCATCTATTATCTTTCCCTTAATCTGGACTCTGCTTGCAGCAGCGGCAGCATAAGCAGGGAATCCCAGACTTCCCTCTCTGCAGCGACTTAGGCCAGCACTTGCAGGGGAATCCTAAGGCGCTCCAAGGCCAGTCGGGAAGCAGAGCCCCTCCAATGTGTCCGGGGTTTTCCTCTGGGTCTCCTCCTGATGGGACGGGCCCAGAAACCCTGCAGAAAAAAATATTTATTCCATTTTATCCATAATCTTGTTATTTTATTCGCTTTCCAGAGCGTGTGACCACAGACGAGGGTTCAACGAGTAAAATTGAGAGCTTCACCTTTTGACTCAGCTCCCTCTTCATCACAACAGACCAGTACAGAACCCACATGACAATATGTGCACCTATGTGCATATAGGTGCATGCATACACCTATATGCACATATATAGTTACTGGTCATTTATTCATTCAAATAAATGAACAGTAACTGTTCTGGAACGACAATATCAGAAAGCTCTTAAAGAAAAATGTTTTATATTGTAATTGAGCCAAATGTCCATGTTTTGACAGAAGGAGATTGTGAAGAGAGAGAAATAGACACCCATTTGATGTGTGGCCGTTATTTTGTCGGACTTTCACAAGTCAGACCTACTGTCAGAAATGCGGGTCAAGCTTTCACACTGGTTGTAGAGTATCAAAGGGGCCTGATATCTCATACTCCTTACTATGGTTGAATTCCTTCTCCAGGCCTACAAAACACACGCAAACCGGTGAGGCGAATTCCCGTGCACCCTTCAGGATCTCGCTGAAAGTGCAGAGCAGGTCCATTTTTCCACGGACGAAAACCAAACTGTTCTTCCTGAATCCAATACTCGACTGTCCAGAAACCCCTGGATAGACCTTACCAAGGAGGTCTAGGAGTGGGATCCCTCTGTAGTTGGAACACACACACTGTGGTCCCCTTATTGAAATTTTCTGAGAAAAAAAAAAGAAAAGAAAAAAAAAGCACTTTTAAGTGCACTTAAACACAGACATGAGCTTCCTACTTTCACTTAAGTTGATTTGAAAATGAAACATTTGATGAATATAATGAGATGTTTTCACAGCTGCAGAGGTAATTTGGTACTTAAGTATAAGACCTTTTTTTTTCCTCCACCGCTCCCTAGTCTGGTCTGGAGCTGTGATGCTAACTTTATCTGTGATGGATTATTTGCTGATGGATGTGTTCACTAAGCTTTCAGCATGTGTTCTTCCAGCCCTGCGGGTCCAGATATAGCCTTAAATCAGAGAGCAATCATCACTGCGGTGACGTGGATCAGAGCATCCTAAATAAAGCTGTGTTGCTTCTCATTGTCTAAACACTGGAAACCACGCTAAGCTCTATAACATAACCTTGTGTAGCGCTAAACATATTGGCGAACAAAGCAACAAGACCATAGGAACAGCTGCTGTTATATGAGCCAGAAAACGCATTTCCCTCAAAGCCCATAAACTCCTGGGGAAGAACGTCTGAATGCTGTGTTTAGTGACAGCAGATATTGCACAGCAATGATGTTGTAAATGACAGAGCAAAGAGCATGCATATATAAATAAAAGACTGTTTTAAATGCATTTACCAAATTTAGAGGAATGACCTTGTTTTTTTGTTGTTTTTATTTTAAATATGCAGTCTATTTTTAAACACAAGACTAGAGTAAAATAATTTGTGTTTCTTTCATATGAAACAAGACTAAAAATTGCCTTGCGGATAAGATCTGATTTAAAAATGGCTTTGTGAAACTTTGAATGAGTACAAAAAACATTTTGTTTTTTTTTTTTCTACCCCCAAGGAAATTATAAACACGAACATTTTTATTGCTCCTGTGTTTTTTTGAACTGTAAGCATAACATTTCTGAGCTCATTCTCTACGCTCTCTGTATCGTCTGGCACAGTCTGGTGAGACCTGGCTTTTTAACACTTTAAAAAGTCCCTCCCCGGTTTATAATGTCAGGCTTTGGCACATTTCCGACCTTTAATTTGGAGAGGGTGTTTCACAGTCGTGAAACTTACATAGATAATAGTGGATGAAAGTATAACTTCCAGAGCCTGCAGTTGTGCAGGCATGGAATATAATTAGCTTAATTTCAATGAAGTAAACCGCTAGTCTGTGACGTAAATGGTGGATGAAACTGAGGGTACTTCATGCCAAAACTACAAAGTGAAAGTGAAGAGATTAAAATAAGTGCCCTGATGTGGAACTGCTTTATGACCAAGAATAAGGATTCTTGTTGTGTGTGTGTGTGTGTGTGTGTGTGTGTGTGTGTGTGTGTGTGTGTGTGTGTGTATATATATATATATATATATATATATATATATATATATATATATATATATATATATATATATATATATATATAAAATAATGTTTTAAAACATCAAATAACTGATAATAAAGACCTTACTGGAGATTTAGTTTGATTATTTTAAATTAATTAAGGACAATTAGGTAAGGTCAATGCATGGATAAATTACACAGCAAAACTATCAGACAATGCTCAAGATTGTCAGCAATTTTGTTGTGAGGAATTTTAGTAAAAGCCTAAACTGATATTTGAGAAACAGATGTTTCGTCCGTCTCTGTTTCTCTATCATCACCAGCTAAATTAGAACACCTTTCCTTAAATACGAGACAGTAGTGATAACTGGGACTCCACACTTTTGATTTAATGTTGCATTTAAAAGTGAGTTGTAGCTCTGCACATAAACCTCCTGCATATGTTCAGCTTTAAAAGAACACTGATTCATGAGAGGACATGTAAAAAAAAAACCCAAAGAAAGCCATTTCTCTGTCTGAGTCAGGCTGGTTGGTTGATTGACTGCGACACAGTGGATCTGGACATAGCAGGATTTTCTTATGTTTCATTTCTGAATGTTTTTTGCTCGTCAGAGTGTAGAATTTCCATAAATTTTCAACAAAGCTGAAGTCAAAGCTGTTTGGAAACATAAAACCAGTGTGTTTTGTATGTTTTTTTAGATGACTGCCTTGTGGGTATGGACTGTATCCAAGTATCAACCAGCTGACCCAAGCTGTCTCCCTTAGATGAAGGAGCATTGGTTAAGATGTCTAGGAGCAACCCAGACACCACTAACTCTCAGTCGTCAGAACACTAGCTTTACAAAATCAAAGACCAGCGTACCAGCTATCAAACACGGTGGTAGCGTCAGCTGCAAACAACTGAGACCAATGTTTGGATGCATTTCAAAAAGTGGTGAAATAATCAAGATGAAAGACTACCTCCAAATTCTTGCAGGATGATTTATACTTTGGAAACAACAGGATATTCCAACAAGACAGTAATCACAAACACATAAAAACGAGCTTGAAAGGCTCACATTTTAGCTTCTGGCATTTCTGAACCTCAGTCCTACTAACAATTTGTGGACGGTGCTTTAAAGCAGGACCTGTGGCAGGAAGCTAATCAATTTCAGCTAACTGTATCATTTCTGTCAAAAAAGTGGCCAAACATCCAGCCAGCGTTAAGCTAGATGCTTGTTGTGGATACAACAAAATTGTATAGTTTCCCTATAATTTGTTAAAGGGACACTTAGTAAGTAGTAGTAGGAGTAAAGGTATGTATTTATCATTTTTGACATTGAGTGTTTTACACAAAATCCAAAATAAATTCCAATTTGTCTACCCAAATTGAGTTATTTAAATAAAGTTGTTTATTAAATTTCATTCCATGCTGAAAAAAGAAGAAAACCCTTTTCTGACAAGCGACGGTTAGTAATTAAAATAATAAAAACTCTAAAAGAAAGAAATTTATGTTTAGTAAACTTATAATTTAAATCATTATTGTGCGTGGAGAGCAAAACAAACTGCTTTGAGTCCGCATACAGCCATGCCATTGCCCAGCAGGAGCTGGATCGGCGCACCAAATTAGACGCAGACGGCAGCAAAGTCTCCTTGGAAAGAGGGTTTCTATTTTTGAGGGAACATGTTTGATCAAATGTCTTGTTCCTTTTTGCAGAGCCATTTAAATCCCCGTGCAGGATTTTCCAGACACTGTTCACCTGTCTGCCTCGGATACGATGGGATTTATACAGCAGCTAGAACCACAGCTCCAATCCGTGTGCCGCTGCTGCAATCTAACCAGAAAGTGACTAGACCAACGTAAACACAGCAGCAGCAAAAAAGGGCCACCGGTATTAGGGCTGTAATTCTCTCTTCCTCTACCACATAACCTCAAATGTCCATATTTAGAGAATTTGTTTGAAATATGGATCTCCAAATAGCTGGAAAAGCCAGTTGGAAAGTCTTTAAAGTCTTGTATGTGCCATTCATCCCAGTCAGCAGTCCACCTTGAGTCATGCAGACTCAAATGTCCAGCTCCAGCTACAATCTACAGAGGCAGGCATATACTTAAAGGTTTTAGTTGCGTCTCAAATACTCATAACCTTTGAAAAATGGTATTCACAGTAACTCCTGCAGCCAAGTGGAGACTTACAACTGGAGTTACAGAAGAGATTAACAGAGACTCGCTGACGGGAAACAAGGTCAGCGACCAAAAATATACATCAGGCCTATCCTCAAACATATTCCCACTTGCTGTCGTCGCAGTTAAATCTATAGATGCGAGGAGGGAGCTCCGGGAAGAGTATTATAATTAAGAGGAAGGGAACGTTTTACATGTGGATCAGGCCAGTTAACAGGTTTGCAGCTGTGGTCAGCAAAGACAGCTGCAGTGTGCCGAAATTACAGAGTACAATGATTCATTTTCTTTCTGTGTTTGAGACCATTCGGCCGTGCTAGGGTTTGGACGAGCTCCCTCTGTAAAAACAGGCTTTCCTCAGCAAAAAACTGTTAGCTCATCAAAAAAATAAAAACTCTTTGTTCTGCTTAGCAACATGGGCAGACCACCTCGAAGATTCATTGTTCTGACGGAAACCAAGGCCTTGCCAGTTTTATAGGCGAATTAATACCTAAATGCCACAGAAAACCCTGGAGTTTCTTTCTTAGAAATATAGAGGAAAGTATTGGACACGTTATTTGTCTATGAACGTTCTTCTGTATAAATAGATTTGTAGTAAGGATATAAACATGACTAAATAACTACGTAACGAATTCACACGTACAGATAAATCAGAATTAATTCATTTGTAAATTAAGTTATTTATCTTAGCATGAAATGCCACTTGAGGTAAGAATTAAACTTTATTTTATTTAAAGCTTTTGGGGGTGATTAGAGCTACAAGACATCTTCTGTGTCTTGAAAAAAGTGAAAAAAGCGACAAGCGCAATTCTGGTGTAATTTTTAGACATTCCTCCAAACAAATATTCTTTATAAGCTGAATATCTGGGATCCTGAAGTTCTTCTTGACTCTCTTTGCCACAGTTTTGAAAACTCTGAAACAAACTGAGAGTTTCATTCGCTTTGTTTTTGGCCTGGTTCTTGTCTTGTTTCCCCTTTTTGTCCCCCCCTTTGTTTCATTTTCAGGAATGCCATATTTTATTTCTCCTTCCTTAACTTGTGTAAAGTCTGGCAGTGTTGCAGCTCCAAACCAAGATGCTCCAACCTCAGAACTTCCCTGTTGGACTGGTGCTTTAGTGGTGAAGTGTAGTGCCATTTTTCCTCCACGCCATATGCAGAAAGAATCAAAACAGTAAAGTTTGATCCAATATGACCAAGTTGTATTCTGCCAGAATCTCATTGGTCTGTCCAAATGTTTTGGAGCAAATCTTAAGCAAGCTTAAACTTTATATTTTTCAACAGTGGAGTCTGGTGGAGTCTATAGTGGTTGCATTATGTTTCCAGCTCTTTCAGAGCTTTAGAAATGTTTATGTAACCAAAACCATCTGTATGCTTAGCAGCATTATATACTGATAATGACCAGCCTTTTGACAAGCCATAAATTAGGACCAAGACAGCCAATAATATTTTGTACTAATGGGGGCAAGATTACTTTCTCAATACTGAATAATTACACCTGGTTTCTTGGCTTTATGTACCTTTATGTAACTTTTCTAAGCTTTTCTTGGTGTGTCGTACTTTATTACACATAGAAAATGTTTTCATTGTGCAAAGGTATCAGTCAGTAATCATAATTATCTAGAGATGTATCAGGAAACTGGATGCTTTTTTTAACCAAATTATTGAAAAGGAAAAGTGGAAACTGGTCATGCCAGTTGCTATGACAACAGTATTTGTCACTGGGAGTACTGTTGCAAAATACAACCATTTTCTTCCACTCAAAACATCCAGGCCAGAATAAATCTCCTAAACCTTGTAAGAAAATGGGTTATGCTCTGATTAACCCAAACTTAAACCACATGATTTATGGTTGTTGTCATTTTTGTTACATCACAAAAACATAAAAAATAGTGGTGTATGAACTTTAAATGTTGATTTATTTGAAGAAAATCCTTCAAACATTTAACACTTGCTGGGTTTTTTTTTTCATTCTGTGGTATTGGTGACTTAACAAAATAAATCCAGGTATTTTGGGAGAAAGAACATGAAGTTGTTACAGGTGAAAAATTTCCAAAGGTTCACGCATCCTGAACTCCTGGCTGCTGAAAACCAAAGTTTCTAACACTTCATTTAACGTAAACGCAGATCTAACAGCTCCTTTAGAGATAAGCCAAAGCATGGCCTTCTGAAGCTCAGCAAAGTTTAAATTACATGTAATTTCATGGCATTGTTCAGAATTACAAACACAGTTCTGTTCAGTTATTGTTTCCAAACCCTTTCTGAATTAATGCTTGTTAAAAGCAACAGTTAAATTTAGTACTGGAGGAACGTTGCACTTCAGATTTGCTTTCTCTGAATGTCAGGTAGAGTCCCAGACTTGTGCCCAGGCAGTCTTAAAGTTCGACGGCTCGCATTTCGGTGGGTAATCAGAGGGTGCACTGATTGGAAGAAATACCCTAAATCCATGCAGTGTGAGATATCTTTCCATTTCCACAATTACATGCCGCACGAGGCTTTGAATAAATTCCCCAAACACAAATGTGTTTGGACTCGGTATCTAACGTCGGCAATTCTCCTTAAAATATCCTAGAAGTATGAAGCCTGGCAATGTAAAGGCCTTGAGCAAACATGAAGGGAGGCCAGCTACCAACTATGTGGAACGAAACTCCAGTTTGTTTTTCTTCCTTTTGATTTATTCTTAGATGAGCTTGCGTCTGTATTTTACCAGTAACAAACTCTAAAACAAGTGCTGCATAAACGAACGTTCTGAAACAGCAGATGTTGGTTTCTGTCATAACTTTAGATTGAAGCTCCACATCTGTCGTCTACTGCCTAAATAACTTAGACGTCCATTTTAAAGGACTTCATGTTTGGTTTCCTGGTTTTAGCAGATGAACTTTGATGAAGCAGTTTCTGTTGTTGCTGTTTTTCCTGGTTGCACATGCAAAATCTGAACAAACAGAAACTAACCAAGCACATCCAGAGTAAAAAGACGGGAAAAGACCTGGGTTATAACACACATCACCTGCTTCAATCTGTTTGATTTCAGGGTATGTTAGCAGTCCAAATATCGATTGAGGATTAAACACTTTCATCGTGGTCATGAATATCTTGATACTTTTGAGCCTTTTACCAAATAACCTTATCCAATAATTGCAGCTCCTTAAATATTTAACCACTCTTCTGATTAATTTCCAGAATCAGTAATTTTTTTTCTCTAGCGTTGAGGGTATTTCTGAGCCCAGTGTTGAGGTAGATCTCATTAGTCAGACGTCAGCAAAAGAAGATTAAATAAAACGGTTGCCAGTGCTTTGGCAGGTTGCTATGGGAGTTAGAAGAATGACAAACAAGATTCCTCAGACATTTATAAAAACATACTATCTCACAGTAATAATCTGGGTCCAGGCACATCTACAGACAGAAAGCCAGACAAGCAAAAACCTGACATGCTTTTAAAATGTCATAAAGTGGAAAAAATGTATATATTTTGAACCACAGAAAATGTCATTTTGTACGTCCTAATTCACAAAAATACAGTTTACCTTTCATCTGCATGCATTTTTTCTTCTATTCCACATGTAATTTTGATGTGTGTTATGAATCATTAGTCTGATAGTGGAGCAGGGATGTAGATTTAAACCTGCAGGTTTCTTTTGTCTCTGTGAGTTGAAGAAGATTGTTTGAAGTGATTGTCATTGTAGCTCTTACAGATCAAAAAGTTGTTGTGAAATCACGTAACACATAAGGTAAGTGTGGAATCGGGACATCTGTGTGGTTAGTTTGAATGCGATCAACTGTGATGACTTGGAATGGCACGAAAAATTTATCGCCCATTAGAAAATCACACAAGATGTTTTTTTATCATTAAAAGCTCTAAGGCAGCATGACATGTATTACCATAAAGACGGCGTACATATCATAACATTTATTGAAATTTTTGTGCGTCAGCCTGACGACTGTCCACATATCTGACACATGAGCGCCAACTAAACAAGGTGCATCCTTTTATAAAAAGATGAATCCAAAAAGGAAGAGGACGTGAGCAGCACTGAGAGTGAACAAAAGTGTCTTGCAGACATTACATCCTCTATAGTTTTAGTGGTACCAAGTGGACAGGATGACTATATTATTTAACGTAGGAGGATTCTCATTCAAGCACAGTTGGTCCTACTGTTTCAGCCACATGACGTTCATCAGCCAGAAAAATAAACCTCCAAACCACACCGGACCGAGCCTCAGTCCCAACAATGTCTCGGACACACCATGCATTAAACTCCATCTGACTTCCTCTTGCCGGGTCTTTATATACAAAAGTCACACTCTGAGATACGTGAAGTGTGTGGGCCTTAACTAACAGTTTGCCTCCTGCACTTATTTTGAGACAGACATGGCTTGCACCAAATATAGTGCACACAAGCGAGACTTGTCTTGCCTCTCCACAGGTCATTATGGTTCAGAGCTGGCTGTGCTCACGAGTGACTGAGGTGGGATCATGTTGTGGAAACAGTGTTTCTAGGTTGTCAATTTGCATTTCGGGCACAGAAACTGTCATTATTCGCTCCGCGTCATCCCACCTCCTGTCAGCATCTCCAGTCAGGCTTAATGGCAAATGGTCTGATGAATCACTGAAAAAACTATTTAACTCTTTAATCAGTTAAACGGCAAACCCAACAAGACATGGCCGTCAGAAACTGACGGAGGCAGCCATGGTTTTAATGGAAACTTTGGAGAGTCTGCAGAGATCCACAGCTGAGATGGGAGAACTGATGGAACAACACCAATCTGGGCCTTAATGAATGACTGGCAAGATTAGAGCTACTGTTGAATTAAAGACCCAAGAAGCCATACTTGCAGTTTGTCACATGCCTTGTAAGAGGGACAGCAAAAGTGTACGAAAAGGTGTTCTGGTATGATGAGAGTTTTCGTCCAGTCGGAGGCCGTAAAAGACTATGGACAAGGGTGGAGTATCTGTTTCCAGTAGGGAAATTACCCTAGACATACAACCAGAGTTGCAATTAATTACAAGTATGTGCTTGAAAAGCCCAATTAAATTTCAGGCCTAAATCTAGCTGAGAATCTGTGGCAAGACGTGTGTATTTATATTCCCAGACGCTCTCCATCCAAACTGGCTGAGCAGAGATTTATAGCAAAGAACAATTTGCAAAACTCTGTCAACAACACGCTCAAAGCTGATGGAGACCTCAAAAGATCTGCCACGGTAGCCAGAGTGGAAGTTGGTTCCACAAAGTATTCTGTGCTACCTTGTGTTGGACAATAACGTAAAACCTTAATGAAACACATTGAAGTTTGTGCATGTAACAGGACAAACTGTGAAATCAATGAAGGAGTGTGAATACTTTTGTAAACCAGCCTCTGTCTATTGTGTTTCCATATCTCACACAATTTTTAAATATTTTGTTTTCAGAGGAAAGGAAACATTTTCTCTGGCTTTGTGGGACTATTTTATTTCATTCTTGAAAACAGTAATCTACCAACAATAAAATACTGAGGGGTTTTGTTTTGTTTATCAGTTTTACATTTTCATACAGTGACCGACATGCTTGGGTACAGCCTGTCAGTTTTCCTATTTAATCACTCTTACTTTAAACAACCGCAGATGAGCCAAAAAAAAAAAAAAAATGTAAGGCAAAGTCTTTAAAAATCTCGCATGATAAGTTGGCAAGAAAGGAGGAGTAGTCTATTTATACACATCTGACTTTTTCACCTTTTTAATACATGTGCGTGTCGATGTGGCTTTTAAGGGCACTGTAATAAGGCCTGGCGACTAATTTTATTAGTTTCTGACCGCTGCAGATCTTAAAGTCTGATTTTCTCCAAAGCAGCTTTGAGAACAGTGCCTCTAACCAACAGCTGAGTCAGATGTTTCCTTAAATAAATGCACAGCGCTCTATGGAAACAGAAACAATCTAACTGAAGCAGGAGGGAGACGGGGGGAAAGTGCCACTTGTCTAGGTTGGCTGGAAATCAGTAGGTGCTGACTTTTCCAAAAGCGTGTGGAGCTGCAGTTTCCGCCGGCAGACTTGCGATAGTATCTCAAGTGTACGGCGAGCGTCGATTTCCCGCAATTTCCAACTAATTATTTTTAATAACACAGCAAATTTAATAATAATCTGGTAATAGTATATCTGTGTAACGTCTAATTTTAGATCTGCATGATATCTGTACCTGTGAGCGGCTAAGGAGCTGCAAACTTCCCCTCATTTCCCTGTCAATCTGGGTTTCAAACTGGTGACCTCCCAGACAACATCCTTGATTTCTAGTTACTTTTACACTTCCGGCTCCATTTAGGTCTATGTTTGTTTTCAAGACCCTGTAATTTCCCCACCGATCACTCAGAAGGGCCCCCGTCAAGTCTGCCATTCATAAAGTTTAAAGTAGCTCTTAGTGGTTCCAGGAGTTTATTGAAACATTAAATTTGTATCCATGCAGTGATGGTGTATCTTTAGATGTTGCTAAAACTCACGTGCTTCGCTGGGTCTCTTTACATCAACCGCCAATTATGCTCTTCTCTTTGGGTGTGGGTTGAGCCTCGGTCAGTATGGAGAAGAAACCAGAAACATCAATTCCTGGGCAGCGGAGAGAACAAAAACAGACAAAATGCAAAAACCTTCCTTCCACACACTGTTATCATCTCGGAGTTTAAGCACAAACATGGCAACCACTGCCAGTAACACCGTCCAGAAGTGCTCTCTGGGGGACTTTGAGAAATCCACAGGTCTTTGTTTGGCTTGGACAAGACCTGAGAGACACAAAGAGGACGAAGACAGAAAGTTTTGCCCTGTCATGGTCTCCCATGCTTGTTTTTTTTTTTTTTTAATGTTTCACTTCCTGTGTTTCACTCATCCAGTGTAAAAACAGTAAAGTATCCATCCTTGACCTTTCTCACTTTTTCACTCAGTGCAATTTTATCTCATTTACAATTTTATCTCATGGGCAACACAAACCATGTTTTTTTTTTGTTTGTTTGTTTGCTTTTATATATATAATATGGTAACTGTACTGTGGATTTATATTCAGTTTTTATTTCTTCACCAGGTTTTGTCCATCTAGAGACAGAAATTGCTCCTTATTCATTTATGTCAAGCTCTATGGGATTGAATTAAAAGTGTCTATGAAGGTCTGTTTTCAGGTTTTTCCACAGAATCATGAGATGTAGTTCTGGACTTTGACTAGGCCATTCTAACTCATGGATATACTTTTATCTAATCCATTATTTTGTAGCTCTGGCTGTATGTTTAGGGGTCATTGTTCTTGTAGAGGGAGAACACACACCCCAAACTAAAGTCAATAATTAATATTTTTCTGAATTTGTCTTCTCTGCAGTGTCCCTCTTCGTGTTGATGAAAACAATCTACAAGGCATGATTCTTCCGTTGCCATGTCTCGCTGGGTCTCGTGCAGTGTTAGTTTTCCACCACTTGTGGCATTTTGCATGACAGCCAAGGTGTCCAAATTTGGTCTCGTCTGGCCAGAGCCACTTATATCCCATGTTTGCTGTTTCCCTCGCTGGACATATGGTAGACTGCAAATGGCCCTGCAGCGACTCGCTTCCTGCCACACTTCCGTAAAGGTCAGATGTTTGGAGCGTGTTAAAAGTTTTCGCTGCACTTCCTCCAGAGTTGCCATGGGCCTCTCGGCTGCTTATTTGGTTACTGGTGTCCTAGTTGGGACACCAGTAACCAGCACTCACCAACAAACACACCAACACCAAGCCATGCGTTGGCCAGTTTGTTGTTTTCAGACGGTGAATCAAACAGTGTGATGGTTAAGCTTTGAGATATTGTTCCATAACCTCATCCTGTTTTAAATTTCTCCACAACTTTCTTCCTGACCTCTCGGCTGTGCTTTTTATCTTAAGGGTGTTGTTTGTTCACGAACGTTCACTAGCAAACCTCTGAGGCCCTTGTAGGACATTCGCATTCACACCGAGAGCAACGTTGAATCCTTTTGCAAATGAGGTGACGTCCAACTGCAAGAGATCGCGACAGATGTGGACATACGCCTCGGTTTTCAGGTTTTATCTATTAACTTTGAAAGCCGTGAATCCTTTTCCACCCCACGGCTGTGCGCAACTTTGTGTTGGTTTAAATGTAAAATCCCAAGAACTACATTGAAGTTTGTGGTTGTAAATGTAAAAAAAAAAAAAAAAAAAAAAAAAGTGACAGGGCTGTGAATATATTTGCAAGGCAGTGTTCATTACACTGATGAGGACTGTTGCATAACCCACATGTGAAATGACTGTGTGAAAACAGGAGGCTCCCAAGCATTTGGTTGCACTCACTGACGTTGGGTGTGTTCTTAATTGGCTGTTAACTGACTTTACTAAATTCAGTAAAACCATTTTATGCCATATGTTAAGTCAACGGCATGAAACTGAAAGCAAGTGTTTTACGGGGATGCACTAATGATAATATAGGGAGTGAAGCGACGTCAGTACCCTCAGTTTTTTTAAGCTGATTCCTAATGGGTTCTACAAAGACGGCAGCAAACCACATTAATATCCTGTCGGGATGACACGACCACATTAGAGGCGACTTTTTAACGCTCTTTTGTGGATTTCAGGTCAGTACAATAATGAGGTTTTTCACATAGAGGAGCACTGGTGTGTTCAGAAAATAGATGTTTTCTAATTCAGGTTCTCCAAATATTTGTTTGAAGATGCTCAAGTTTTTTTGTTGTTGTTGTTATTTCTGTTGTTTTTTTGTTTGTTTGTTTGTTTGTTTGTTTGTTTGTTTGTTTCTTTTGGGGGAATTATTGCTCTTGGAGTATGGAAACAAAAATGGAGAGTATCTTTGCAGTGGTTTAGACATATTTGAGAAACTGAAAGGCACTCAACTTATATGAAGAAATAGTTATGAAAAATATAAACTTCACCCTCTTTCGCAGTGTCATTGCGTCTTAACAGGAGTAAAGCAGAAAAGGTGGAGTCTCCCTGCAAAGTACGGCGACAGATTTTAAAGCATCATGACAAAACTGCAGGAGCGCAAAGTGCAGCATCAACAAGCAATTCATCCAAAACAGGTGAAACTATGAGACAAACATAATTTTGCACAGCTTTTAAAGCGGGATCAAGCCTTAAAAAAAATCAAAACTTTGCCAGAGAATATGAAAAATGCTGCAGCAGCTCGAGCTGCAGGAGGAAAAAATCAACTCAACGTACAGTTAGACCAGACATTTACATACACTGAGTGAAAAGATGCTGCTTGACATTACACCTGACTAATATCAAATCAATTGCTCGCTCCAGAATAATGAGGGAGATCGTTTTTAGATTTTCAGTTTCAATGTTCTTCAGATTATAAAGTTTGAGTTCATTTTATTAGTATTTCAAAGAACTACATCTACACTGCCAGAGTTGGGTCAAACATCATGGCTGTCCTTCCAGAACCTCTTCTAAATACGTCGCTGGACGGTTTTGGCTAACAGGGTCGGCTTTGTATGCCTCCTACTTACATATACCATTTTAGCTCTGTCCACAAACTTTCTCGGGAACTGAAATGAAGGCTTTGAATGGTCACCCCCTAAACACTGAATTTGATGCCCTAAAGCAACTTTGTCACTAATTTGGTGGTATTGTCAAGGTCATTTGTCTAAGCCAAATATTATCTCCTGCCCAAGTTTTCATTTCCTGCCTGATGTCTTGCAATTATCCCACATGAAATGACGGCTTGTTCATGGTGTACCCAACCTCTCCTGGAGACAGGCACCATGTGTGTCCCTGCACAGCAGATAAAGGAAATGGATTTATGCATGACTTCTACTTCACCGAGTGGCTCCTTAGCTCAAGTAGGTGCAGGACTCCTTGAATTGTGAATACTGAAACTCTGTCAGCAGCTTCAGTGATACAAGGGAGCTCATTTTTCAGTTGTATTAAGCAATGGAATAGTATGTTTCAGATGTAGAGATGTAGTGATTGCTTACAAAGCAATGACATTTTTTGTGTGCTTTTTCTGAAATGGCATAGTAAAATTGTGTATGCGAACTTCTGGATTAAATAAATTATTTTTTTTTTTTTAATTCCTTAGAAAATAAATTTCTCTCATTATTCTGGCACTTAGCAAACATACTAACTGACCTAAATCAGAAGTTTTATCTAGGGTTTTGTGTCTTTTTTACATAATGCATACAAATATCTGGTTTTATGTGCATTTTTGTCATTGGTACCTTTGAACTCAGTCTGCTTTTTTTCCTGCATGCCATCTCTCCCATCTTAGACCATTTGCAAATGAAGATCACCAATTACATTATTTTTATTTGACAGGATGAGTGAACTTAAACAATACTTGCCAAACATGATTAAGTGCTTAGAGCAAGAGAAGGTAGCACTTTGGAAAATTGCAGATAATTTGGGTCTAATTTACACAAAAAAAAAAGAGAGAGAGAGAGAGAGGGGGGGGGGGGGGGGGTCAAAAACGCCCCGT
>NW_015115030.1:60745-63787 GCF_001443285.1 Poecilia latipinna
AGAGAAGAGCGACAAGAGGGATGGGGTGGTGGTGGGGGGGGATTCAAACGAGCCCTGTTGGAAGGATCTTTAATTAAACTTGTGGTGAAAGACGCCTGTCAGAGTCACGTGCGCTATAGACGCCTCATATAGAAACCCAGCGAAGGCCTCAATCACACAGCTCATCATCATTTTGTCAAATATACACATGTTGCCTGCACGATGTGCGCACATTAGAGGAGCGAAAGACGAACACGTGCTATAAACGGCGGCGCGATGGTCAGGGAGATTTGGGAACGGGGCACGGGAACTACCCTACACATCGTTTATGGCTGCTGGTGTGTTAGAGAACATGTGATTATTTGGGTGTATGCATTTCCTATGTGGCCGGGCCTGAAGCTGTGAAATTACAGTCGGAAGATCTCAAAGTAAGCAAGGTGGAGGGCAAGGGAGGATAACTGACGGGCTGACTGAGGAAATACAACATCACATCACGACAGGAACCAGATTTACTGGAGCAAATGCACCCCAGGCCCTGGGTAATATATGTGCACTGAGAGGACCAAAAATAATGCATGACCACAAGGGTATGGCTGTGAAAAATCTGCTGTACACAAGTGAAAACGTGCCCCCTGGTGGCTGAGTGGTTGCACTGCGTGTGCTCGGGTGTTAAGATAGAGGCTCTTTAACTTCCAAAGATGCTAAAACGAAGGAGAAATGTTAGAAATGTTCGTCATCCCATGCTGTATCGCAACTACACCAATCTGATCAAATAATGTGGATATTAAAGCGTAGATAACACGTTTGCCCCTTTCAATGTTGTCCTATGTTTGTTCTTTAAATGTTTTAACTCATTCAAAAAAGTCCAGATAACTCTCCTCCCTAACAAATCATGACTTCAATTCACTTTAGTTAGCGCCAATTCACAACAAATGTTGTTGTGATTTTTCTTTTAATCAAAAGAAATAAATAATTTCTATTCAGTCATATATACATTTCAGTTGATCTTAGTTGTCAAACCCACGATTTATGCAGTTTGCAATGTCTTTACTAAATCCTCCCAGCAAGATTCATATGGGTAGAAACTGACCCATTTTCAGAAAGTGTTATGTACAAACTTTGTTTCCCGAATACAAACATTATAGATAACCAGTTTTTCAAATTAAATATTGCATAAAGTGGTTATATTTTTTCTCTTTTGGGGGTTCGAAAATAAAATGCAAATGAAGTGAGAAGAAAACGAATAAAGAAAGAAAATAACTTTCTTTCCAGCAGTAAAGAGAGGCATATTTACTGCTCATAAATATGCCTCTATCATTTCATATGTCAATGTATGAATGTGGAAAGTAAACACAAAATAGACAAAACATTTATGTAATTGCTGGAAGGACCGATCATAGGAAAAATATAGGAAAAACTAATTAAATAGCTAAAGAAATCTTAAAAATAATAGTCACTGTAATAAATAAGTAATCAGTAATCCTTACAGGAATTAGAAAAAAAATAGAAAAGTAATAAATCTAAGGGATAAAGGTCTACAGAAGCCCACCAGCAATCAGGGAAGTCAATAACAATACAGGAACTAAATGGCATCAAATTATTCCTCAAATTCCTCAATACAATTTTCATTTATCAAGATTTTATTTCAAGAAGAGAGAAGACAGAAGAAAATGTGATAATCATGTGTCTGGATATTCAAGACATGGAGGCACTCTGACGTGACATGCCCGCTTTGGGAAGATCTGTCTGCTAATTACACCCTAGCTCTAAGGAGGGAGGTGCTTTTTTGGTGAGTTTTTTTTAATGATGTGAGGGGCAGATATGGTATAAATACCCACTTCATTGTACTGGAGGGCAGCATATCCTCAGTTGTGCTCCTACCCTAAGGATATACAGCGGCACCAGGAGCTCTCTGGTGCAGAAGAGATTTGGGTTTCTTCTCCTTTGGATGCCGGTATGTTCGACCTTCCTCTTCCACTCTGAGTGTTTCTTTCTGTGGGGAAGCAATAGCAGAGATCCAGGTTTTCTCCAGGCCTCGGCTCAATGGAGAAACAAGTAGAACTTCAGGATGCTTCACAGGCAATATTCAGAAGATCCTGCTAACAGACTTCTTGTGTGCATCCCGCTGAGGTTCAGATGCCGATTTGCAGCCTCAGTGTTAGAACAAATCTCTGTAGGACATGATAGCAAGTGATGCTAGAAAGATTTACCTGTGGGACAGTTGCACTGACAATCTTCTTCTTTTTCCCTGCAGGTTTGAGCTTGCAACATGGACCTACGAGTGGCAAGCATCCTCCTCCTCATTGTGGCCTCTGCAGCAGCCACTGGAAAGGGCTACGTGGTGAAGAAAGTGGTGCCCATGAATGTTAAGAGCCACGGTGAGCAAAATGCAACCTTGTACACGAGCTGTGGGCTTTTCAGGTTTTTGTTTTTTGTTTTATTTTCAAATGGAAAAACTAAGCAAGATAATCAGCATTTCCTCAATATAGAAGTCATTTTTACCTGAGCCGGAGTTTGTGACATCTTGAATCTTGAAGAAATTAGCCGGTTTCATATGACTGATGCACACAGGCAGGCAGATGCTGATCACAGCTGTGTAGGATTTTTAAAAACTGAACTCCACTCTGCCGAGCGGCAGTGCCGCGCTCTGATTGGCTGCGGCAGTGGACCTGCCTCTCTCCACTCATCGTCTCTGTTTAGACACAGAATGACAAACCTGCTCAGTCGGTGCAGAGTCAGACTGTTTTCTGCTTCTGGAGGCTGCAGAGTCTGATGCTTTTTCACATTTTTTTTTTTTGTTTTGGTTATGTTTTTTAGAGATCGATGTATAGAAGTTCCCCTTAGCATTTAAACACAAAATGTTTTGACAAAATGCAAAGTTATAAAACTGCACTTGTAACATTTAATATATATATATATATATATATATATATATATATATATATATATATATATATATATATATATATATGTGCACATTTTTATGTTTTTTTTTGTTTGTTTGTTTGTTTTTTTTTTTTGCGAGATTGCTTTACATGAAGGGTAGAATCTAGCTTCGTATAT
>NW_015115030.1:67266-78590 GCF_001443285.1 Poecilia latipinna
TTTATATATATGTATATGTATATATATTTTTTAGGTCTTTCCAAAAAGGCACTGCAAATATTCCATGTTGCATTTCTGCGAGTAAACACCCCTGTTTTTATGTCCAGAAATGAGCTGTTTGTAGATTATTTTTGGTTTCGACACAGGCAATTAGAGCCCAGTAAGCCAGTGGTATGGTTTGTGCCTGGGTGTGCCTGCTTAACACAAAACTCAACACATCTGGTTTTGCTTTATCCAAACTGGGCCAGAATTAGCCAGAGAGTATCGCAGGGAGAGCAAGAAAGAGAGAGAGAGCTGAGGAGAGAGAGAGGGATGTTTTCACTCAAACACGTGACCGCAATGAGAAAGAATAGAAAGAGTGGATCTCATTTAGACCCAATCAGATATAAGGCCCATTATGTCTTTTAGATGGATTTATTTGCACTTTATTTTGTGAAAGTTGGATCGAGAACTCTTCTAATAGCTCCATTTTAAAATGAATTTGAATCAGTTACATTCCAACACAAATGTAATATATTAAAATCATGTCACTGAATGGGACCAGTTGAGAACATGAACCAAACATTTTATTTTATTTTTTTGGTTGTTTGTTTGAACATGCATGATGGTGGCTCAACACAACCCAATTCAATAGTTTTTGACTGTTTTGGTTTTGGTACTCATGATGATCCCTCTTTCTCTCTCACAGTGGTATCAGTGGCAGGTGAGCCTGGTCCTCCAGGTGAGCCTGGCCCCGAGGGACCTCAAGGCCCACCTGGCCCCCCAGGTCAGGATGGCGTAGGTTATTCTGGACCTCAAGGGCCCCCTGGACCTCCCGGACAGCCTGGCCGCTCCATCGCTGGCAAACCTGGAACTCCAGGTGGACCTGGCAAACCTGGCATCCCTGGAGCACCTGGTGAGAGGGGAGACACCGGAGCCACTGGCCCTCAGGGACCAAGGGGAGTTCCTGGCTCTCCTGGAAGCCCAGGACCTGCTGGTCTGTCTGCCACTGGCAAACCGGGACCTTCTGGCCTTCCTGGAGCAATGGGACCAAGAGGAGAGCCTGGCTTGAAAGGACATCCAGGTATTCCTGGACTTCCTGGGCCTAAGGGTGATAGAGGGTTTGGAGTTCCTGGACCTCAAGGTGAAACAGGACCTCAGGGACCTATTGGTCCGACTGGAGCAACCGGTGCACCCGGAATCGGAAGGCCAGGCAAACCAGGTGCCAATGGTGAGCCAGGAAAGTCAGGTAGCCCAGGTAGAGATGGTGCCCCCGGCCCCATGGGACCACAGGGACCCAAGGGACACACTGGTGCCCCAGGTGTAGGTCTTCCAGGTAAATCAGGTGAGAATGGTGCCCCCGGTTTGCCTGGCCCTGTTGGGCCTAAGGGTCATCAGGGACCTGCTGGAGCTCCTGGTGCCCCTGGAGTTCCAGGATACGGAAAGCCAGGTGCAAATGGTGAGAAGGGAGAGAGAGGAGCCCCAGGTAGCCCAGGTGCCACAGGTGCAAAGGGAGAGCAGGGCCCAACAGGTTATACTGGGGCTACTGGTGCCACTGGCCCAATGGGTCCAGCTGGACCTCAAGGTGAAAGAGGTTTCCCAGGAGCCACTGGCCCCACTGGTCTTAAAGGTGACACAGGTCCATCTGGACCTCAGGGACCTAAGGGACACAAGGGAGATCAGGGAGCACAGGGTTTCCAAGGCAAGCAGGGTTATCCAGGGGCTGCTGGTCCTCCTGGGCCCAGAGGGGCCACTGGACCTGCAGGGGACAAAGGTAATGTTGGTGCCCCAGGTACCCCAGGTGCTCCAGGTATCCCAGGGCCTGCTGGACCCAAAGGACACACTGGCCGCCCTGGTGAGCCAGGTGCCTCTGGATCTGATGGATCTCCAGGTCCCAGAGGACCTGCTGGACCACAAGGACCCGCTGGTGCTACCGGCTCTAAGGGACACCCAGGTCTCCCCGGACCTCCTGGTCCTGCTGGTTTGGCTGCAAAGGGTGTTTCTGGACCTCAGGGTCCCCCAGGTCAACCCGGTGAGCCCGGAGCTGATGGAGAGCCCGGCCCCTCTGGCCCTCCTGGCCCCCCTGGACCTCCTGGTGAGGTTGTCTTCGAGAAGGGCATGGGACTGAGTGAGGTTATGGTCAAGTCCCCCATGTCTGCATTCACTGCAGTTCTGGCCACTCCCTACCCTGCTGCTGGCACTCCCATCAAGTTTGACCAGATTGTTTACAATGCTGAGAATCACTATGACCCTGAGTCAGGCATCTTCACCTGCCAGGTTCCTGGAGTTTACTACTTCTCCTACAGCATCCATGTCAATGGAGCTCATGCCCTGGTGGCCCTGTACAAGAACGGCCAGCCAATTATGTTCACTTATGATGAGTACAACAAGGGTTTCCTGGACCAGATGTCCGGTAGCGCTGTCCTCTTGCTCGATGAGCAGGACACAGTCTACGTCCAGATCCCTGACGAAGAGGCCAACGGTGTCTTTGCTGCAGAGAATGTCCACTGCTCTTTCTCTGGATTCCTCATTGCCTCTACGTGATACGTTGGCGCAGAAGTTTCCAAAAAGCCAACCAACTAATTTTGCAATCTATTTCTCAAAGTAAAACTCCCTGTTCATTTACCGCAACCCAACAGACAGGCAGTGCAACCTTCCTGAGGAATAGTAGCATCTTAACTTGAAAACTACAAGAAATGGGTGCTAAAAAGAAGGAAAACTAATTTATGAAAACAGTTGATTTAAGGAGGGAGAAAGCAATACACAATGTTCCAGTGATGTTTGTAATGTAAACAGCATGTGAAATCGAGGTGTTATAACTGTGTTGTGTCTAAAAATTTTATTATTTTTTTTCCACACACTGCTCCTTTTATACTGTCTTAAACTGATGTCTTTGAACTTAATGTCTGTCTTCTTTGTTTTTGTACAATCTTGTTTTTTTTTCCTTTGGGCATGAAAGGGAACAACAATTTTATCAAAGTACATTAATTCTTCTCTGTGCAACATGTTTGTGACTAAATGTGACTTGAATATATTGTGAAATATGGTGATCAAATTGACTTTTGTTTCTAAACACAAACTGTTTCAGCAGCAACATTGTTATAACCCTTGACATGCATTGTGTCATGTAAAACGAGACCAAAAATAAATAACGTCTTACTGAATCTTTTGCCTCAGACTCATTTTTAAGGCAGCATTTTTGCTTAATAAACATTATTTATGTCTACTAAACCCTTCAGTAAAACACTATTAATATGGTAAATATGCAGAAAAGTGTAATCATGATGTGCATTTCCCAAAGTGGAAAAACTAGAATCAATTCAGTGAGATCTCAAGATAAGATTCCACAACCAGTGGCAAAGCCTTTCCTTCACTCTGAGGGACCAAACCTCATGTAAAACATCAGAGACCACCACGTGTGAACAACCTGGAAACAGGCATGAGGATGAGATACCGAGCTGTGATTGTTGTGCACTGTTCCTTCACACACACCACTGAGGCCCCTTTAAAGGGTTATTCACCTTGCAACATGTTTTGTTTCACCAAACTTCAATCTTTTAATGACACCAAGCAAGAGTCACAGTTTAGAATCGACTTGTGACGACAGGTTCTTTGCATTGGATCTAATTTAGGTGTAGGATTAGGAGTAAAGGGGGCTAAAAACAAATACACATCATACTTTTGACATTTACATTCGTACATTTACTATGTAACAGCTTTCTTCCACTTTACACTTTTGTGGAATCAGGTATTTGTTTACCACTTTAATCACAGTGAAATACATTGAAGGATTTGGTTTTGATGTAAAAAAAAAATATCGGTTTCAAGTGTGTGAAAACTTTTGCAAGGTATGCAGTGGGTAAATGACCCAGGACAGCTGCTGTGCTTAACAACCTCCTAAAAAGAGAAGGTCATATTTACAATATAATACTCTAAGTGCACATAAAAAAGCTTTGAAGGGAATTATGGGGGCATATAACTGTGAATTTTACTGCTTGTTAAAGATTTCCCAAGTTATCCCTGGCCTTTGTGGTTATTTCTGTTGCCGATGCGTGACGGTTCTTGATTTAGAGCTGTGTGAAGGATCAAAGATCACAAGTGTGCAGCATAAATATGCAGCCTCACCCTGTATGCAGTGGAGTTCCTCTGCATTTCTGTAAGTGATTTAATGAAAGCACAGCAGTGAAAGGCATGTGCATGTCTCATCAAATCTGTTTTTTAAGACACATGATCAATGCACATACAACTGTGCCCAAACAACTTGACTATTAACAGATGTATGCTTTGTTTATATTTATTGTGATATGGCTTAAGCGTGTAAGAAATAGGAGAACATAAACTCTGTTTGATTGGCTTCCTCAAACTACTAGCTCCATCTGAAATATTTTAGAAAACGCTCACCAAGTTAGGTTTTTTAGGCAAAATTCAAAACTGTTCATGCACCAAAAACACATATTAAAACAACACACACAAAAAACTAATGTTATTTGTATTTCTACACAAGCCAAGACGTACGCAACTGTTGAACCAAAGAGAGGAAAAAAGTTAGATCTAATTTTCTCACAGCTGGAACGTATTAATAAGCCAAAGTTGTTTGGTGATTTTGTTCTGTGAGAGAATAAATCAGACTGGGATTTTTCGGGCTTGTGGAAAAGAACACCATACCTACAGTAAAGCGCAGCAGTGGCTTAGTGATGCTTTTGGGTTGTTTTGCTTCCTAACTCTAACTCTGGAGGCCTGCAGTGAGTGGAGGCCTTACATGAATCCAGGATGATTCACTTAAGCATCCCGGAAATCCTGGGAGAAAATGTCCTGCTGCCTGTAAGAAAGCTGAAGCTTGGGATTTATTGGACCGTCAAGGAGAACAACGATCCCAAGCGCATCTCAAAGTCCACATTGTTTCAGAGAAAGTCCTGAAAGACTTAATGGTCAAGCTTTAGGAAGATTTTAAAATAGGTGCTTGTAGGCCACAAATGGATAAATATTGCAGGCCTTTTTCGACAGGGAGTTTGTTATTATTTGTTAGAGGAAGCTGCGACTTGTGTCTGGCTTTGCTTCACATTTGTATCAGGCTATAATCATTAAAAATGTCAATTTACAAAGTGTTATCTATGTTAAATATGTTTGTATGGACAGGTAGAGTAATTTTAAGACGGCAGCGTTCAACAAAAGTTCATTTTTTTGACATTTTAGAAGCGAACGATACAATAAGCGCAAATAAAATCTGAATCCTAATAATGTGCAGACTGGCTTTAAACCTGATCTCAAGGTTTTCGACTCTGTCGCTTAAAGCTTCAAAAAAGCAGCTTTACCATGGAAGTCACAGTGAGTGTTGCCCTAAAAATAGTTTGGGTGTGGAATAAGGGAGCAGGGAAGGTTGTTTGGTAAGGCAGCAGCTGTTTGATCTTTCTTTGGTGAGCGGGCGAGACAGTGGTTAGGTGAGAGGCCCAGGGCAGAGAGAGCGGAGTGGAAGAGCTGCTTTAAAGAGACTGCTGAGGGTTGCCATCCACCGGCTGTGACGCTCAAAGACACCATTGGCTTGGAGGATAAAGACGGACAGACAGAAACATAGATGCACCACTTCCTGTGCTGACCCAATTAACCAAAAGGACGTCTGCTTTCACCTGACATCTCAAAAATATTCATGTGGGTTTTTTTGGTTTTTTTAGAATAAAAGAAGAGAAATAGCAGCTTCCAGGACGGAGGATGATGTATGGGCGTGATGAGATATTTCAGTGGTGAGGCACGCTAGGGGACTAAACCGAGCAACAAATACCTCACCAACTTAACCGAGCTGAACGAGAAAACCAGGAAGCAGAAATAGAAATATTATGTGTAAAGCACGCCCTTCTTGTGGTGGCCAGAGCTGCAACGCACAGAGTAGAGCTGGGTGCAAAGCAAATAGATGGTTCGCAGTGTACATGGACGCAGTTGTGGACTGTGAAAACCACCCTGGAGAACTCAGTGGCAATCTTCTAAACTTTTAAAATAAGTCGGGTGTTTTTACAGGGTTTGAGGTTTGGTAGGAAGAATACCAATGTGTCAATACAGAGCAGTTGCTTGCTGTGAATATAGTTTCTAGCCAACTTCAAATGCCTTCCATACACACTAAGCCCTAATTTTGAAGGTCATTAAACAGAAGCCATACGGCCATTAAACAGAAGCCATTAAAAATAATTTAAACTGTAATCAAGCATAATAGTTTATTAGCCGGTAGAACCCATACACCACACAATAGGATTTCTAAGAGATTGACATTTGTATTATAGTGCTTAAAAATGCCTCAAATTCAACTGCTAACACTTTTTCCTCAACTTAAATTATTAATTTAAATTATCCTTTAATGTGCTTTTCACTTAAAGTATCTAGCTTTGCCTGAGCACAGAGCTAAAACAAAACAAGCAGCTTCTTAACTCTGAGGCAATCGATTAAAAAGCTCATCTTATCTTTGGTTCTTTGGAAGAAAGTTCTTTACTTCCTGCTTTGTTAGGATAGCTTTACAAAAAAGATTTAACGCTGACAAATCGTCAGCGTTAAATCTGACGATTTGTCAGATTTAACGCTGACAGTATAACTGTGACTGTTTTTGTGCCACAAACTGGGCTGAAGGTCAGAGGAGATCGGGCCTTTTCTGTTGTGGCTCTAAGATTGTGAAACAATTTGAATATTAGGCAAGCTTCTTATCTGGTTTTATCTAGGTCTGTCTTAAAAGCACTGGTTTTCAGTGTTTTTTGTTGTTATTTTTTGAAGGTTTTCTTCAGGTCTATTGATCTTTATTGAGCAGTGGTCAGAAAGGAAAGTTGGTTATGAGAGAGAGGGGACGACATGTGGCATAAGGTTTGCCCCTTTACCCCTGCACCACGGCAGCACCCCTTCAGTGGCTTTTGACACGTAAGTTGGTTACTTGTTTTTTGTTTTATAATTCTGTAGTTTCATTTTTGTTTTGTTTTGTTTTGTTTTAGTACATCTTACTCTGTTTTATTATTATTATTATTATTATTATTATTATTATTATTATTATTATTATCTTGGTTTTATCTGTCCCTGCTGTTTGGCACTTTGGGTAAACGTGTGCTTTGGATGTTTTTGAATATCCTTTGTAAAAAAAAAAAAAAAAAAAACGGAGTGGAATACGTTGGAATCTAATCGTGTTCAATGTTCGTGACAATTTTTATTTGTTTTGTTTTGTCTTTTTTATGTGTGTGCTAAAGGTCACTTAGTGACGTTCTTTCAGTGTCACACAATTCTGAAAGCCTGTTTTTAGGTGTGACCTGTGACAGGCAAGACCGCTGTTGGGACCAAAGCCGACTTTGACACCACAGGGATTCAGATGTCCGAAGTTGGTTCCCTGAAAGCATTTTTCTACATTTGCAGATACTGCACAGCTCTTCCACCATTTTTGGAACTTGAGCAGAGACAGTAGTCCTGGGTTTGATTCCCAGTCATAGGCTAATTGATGCTTGTCTTCTCCATCTCATTTCCTGTTCAATAAAATGGTACCTAGTGCCAAAAAATTTGTCCAATTTCATAGAGAATATATACTTTCAAAAATGTTACAAATTCTAACTTGTTAGAATTTTATTCAATTTAGATTTTAATTGCTGCCAATTTAAGTGTTAGCTCTGTAAAATCACATTTCACTTTCACAGTTTAAGTCACTAATTATGAACCAGCAGGTTACTTAATAAAAAAACTTAAAAATTCCAATTAAAACCAAATGTACTTGTGTAGCGACCACATTGACTAGCTTAGAAAAGTCAATAATTGTGTTTGCTTAACTACATTATTAGATTTGAAGCGCAGTTTAAATGTTCAAAATAAAATCTCCCTACAAGTCTTAAGACGTCCACAAGAGGGAGCTGTTGAGTAATGTCCATTCAGGTTGTTGCTCAGGGTGCCCCCCACCCCACATCCCTACTTTATCTGTAGTGCATTATGTGAAAAAAAGCTCACAGTGCCAATTCACACTTCATCGCTTTATTCTTCAGAATTCACAGGAAACAAACTCAACACCTTGTTACCAGTTTTTGCAGGCAATGTTACATTCCATACTGAAAAAATGTGAGCCTCGTTATATACAGAAAGAGAAGCCGGTAGAGAACAGCGTCTAAAATCCTGACTTTGTGTGCTTTTGACTTGTGGATTCAGAGTGGTGTTGTAGTCATCACAGCTTAATGCAAAAGTCTGCTTAAAACATCTCCCAATTTTATTCAATCTTACAAATGGTGAAAAAAAAAGAAAAAGAAAAAAGAAAAACTTCATTTACAATGGGTAATCAGTTAAAAACTTCAGTCATTAGGTACATCTCAGCCATAAAACCAGTAATATCAAAGTCTATACAACGTGCATTACTACAGAATTTTGAAACAGTGGAACCTAATGGAAGGTGGTGAGCACCAATCATCGTTTTGACGGCTAAATCTATTTCAGGAATGGTTTGTGTTCACAGGAGCGTTGAGCTTAGAGAGTTGTAAACAACTGTACACTGCAATGACAACTTAAGACTCGCTTAAGGACATCCCCTTTAAATATCACAACGTGTCAGATCTTGCAGAGACAGCTTGAGCTGCTACATCCAATTGCCCAGCACCAAATACTTTGATTAAATATATGGAGAAAAAAAAAAAGATTCAGTAATGTTGTGATGGTATTACCTTAAAAAAAAAAAAAAACTTAACAAAATCCACTCACATTTTGCACTATCACACTCACCCATGTTACAAATGCAAGCACCAAGAAGCAGTGAGGGGCATCACTCTCTGCTCCACCTCCTGTCCATCACTGCTCGGGACTTTGCAGTCATTATGGATGAGATGGTTGCAGAGTAGTAAACATATACAAAAAAAAATTAAAAAAGAAAAAATTAACAAAAAGAAAAACAAATTCCCTGGTTTTAGACAAGTCCTCATGTTCCTTCAGACAGGCTACATCGTCTCCTTCATTCCGGTGCGTCGTTCAACTGGGGGTTGGGGGGGATGGGGTTTACTCGGCGGCAGCGGCAGCCTCCGGACTGGCTGCCGCCTCTGGCTCAGTTGGAGAAACTTTGGCCGGCTTCTCTTCTCCTTCGGCTGCTTGCTCTGCCTTCGGCTCCTCCGCCTTCACCTCTTCGGTTGCAGTCTCCTTGACTTCCCCTCCGCTCGCCTCAGCCGGCTCGGTCTCCTCTGCGGGGGCTTCGGTGGACTTCTCGCCTTCGGCCGGTTCTGCCCCAGCGGACGCCCCCTCCTTGGTTGCCTCTTCGGACTCCTTCTTGGTCTTTTTGAAGGAGAAGCCACTGAGCTTGAAGGAGGGCTTCTTGAAGGAGAACCGCTTTTTCTTCTGCTTGCCGTCCTCGCTGGTGGACGGGGCACCTTCCTCTGGCTTGGCAGAGGTCTCTCCGTTTGTGGTGGATGCCTCCTTGTCTCCTGGGGCCTCGGCGTCCTCTACTTTCTCACCTTCTTCTTTTGGCACCTCTTCGGTGGGAGTGCTTCCATTGGCCTGCACGTCGGCTTTGTTGGCATCCTCTGCAGCAGGAGAGGCATCTCCGTTAGTCTTGGCGTGGCCGTTCTCCTAGAAAGAAGTCAAAAAGGTCCAAATCACTGCGTTATTTAAGAGCACGTTAGACTGTATGTTAGTGAAGAAGATACCAGAAAACCTCTTTGTAAAAATCTTGAACACCGTTGGATATAAACCAAATTCCAAAACTGAAAGTATTCAACAGAAACCACCCACACAGCCCATCAAAAGAAAAAGAAAATTGCATAGACATCTGTTACTAGGAGAATGACGACACATGTCTGGCTTTTAGCAGTAGGCTCGGGTTTTTAAACTGCAATAAAGCCGGGACCCCACTAGAGGGCGTTCAGTCTGTAGAAACAACATAGGAATTTGAGATTTTAAAAAAATAAATAAAAAATTTCTACCATAAACCAGCTAAATCGATATGCATTAACCAAGTCTTTGAGCGCTTCATACATTTCAACCTTAATGCTATTAGAATTTATTAAGTCTAAGACGTTCATTTATGCAAAAACACGTTTCTTTTCTTGAACCTGGCAACAAAGGCGTGGTACCGTTTTTTAAAATGGCCTTGCCACGGTGAGGGGCGACCACAAACCCCTGCTGGACACAGTCCCACAAAAACAGAAAAGCCAGACTTTAAATTATCCTCTCACACTATGCAAAACCTCCAACTCTAACAAACCTGACTTATGCACATTTAACGAAAAAAAAAAAAAGAATAAATCAAAACGCCTTCAAAGCTGCACAGGACGATGACTTTTAGAACTAATTAAAAAGCATCCCGATTAAATTCCGGTTCTTGAACGGTTTCGTAAAATAACCAAACGGCAGCATGGAGAATATAAGCGCATGTGCCACTTTCCCTGAATGCCGGTGAGCGTGGGGATGCGCTACGGGGGAACATGGAGCACGCCATTGACGCAACACATTGCTAAATTGAGGCGAAATTCCGTGTGGGCAATTAAGAATTTAATAATTCAAGAAGGCTTATTTACCTGTCCGTTCGCCTTCGATGCAACAGCTGCTCCTTCTGCGGGCTTTTCCACCGCGGCTTCGTCTTTTCCAGCGGTTTTGGAGATTTGCGCTCCCATGCTTTTTGTTCCAACAAAGGAACCCAACCGATCAAATGAATGAACAAAGACCGCAAGCTTCCTCCCGAAACAAAATTTAAGGCACGCCGCTTTGCCTTCTTTGCGCGAAACAAACGGAGAAATAAGCCTGAAATCCAAAATAAAAAGTGAGACCGCAATGAGAGTAATGAGCACTTGGGGGAGAAAATGTAACGAAGGCGCAAAAGAAATCCGGGTTTTTTTTTTTTCTTTTTTTTTTTTTTTTTTCCTCGAGCAGAGTTTGTAGATGGGGAGAAATTGGCCCCGCCGCAAATGAGATGCGGAGTACAACGCCCAAGTCCGCTGATGAATGGGCGCCGAGGCTGTGACGACAAAAGCCCCGGCGTCTCCGCCAATCACGAGTCTGGAGCGTAAAGCGGGGGGGAGGTCGTGGAGCAGAGGGACGTGCATCGGGGAGGGGGACGCGGACAATGGGAGAGACACAACAACATGGCCTACAACTTTGTGGATCCACGTTAGAGCAGGGAGACAGGATCATTTTCCACTGGGCTCTTTACTCTGCGCATTTGATGTGGAGGCTGATTTGGAAACGTAGCAAGGTTATGTAGCGATACTGCAAAAATATATACATATTTACATTTTTTAGCTGTATTATTACCGATATTTTTTTCCTCTTCTTCAGTGAAGCAACAAATTCTGTTTTTTTTTTTTTTGGGGGGGGGGGATTTTTTAGATTTAATTTTTGCGATTCCTTTTGGGGATGGGTTTTTTTTTTAT
>NW_015115030.1:81728-83712 GCF_001443285.1 Poecilia latipinna
ATTCTCTATTTTTTTTTCCCCTTTCTTCAGGGAAGAAAAAAATTTTGTTTTTTTTTTTTTTGGGGGGGGGGGCTTTTTTAGATTTCATTTTAGCTGATCCTATTGAGGATGGGTTTTTTTTTTAATCTTTTTTTATTTATATTTTTTAAAGATTGGATAGCCTTTAGACAAACAAATATAATCGATATATCTTTTTACATACACAAACAGTTTTTTTCCTCACCATCTGACAATAAATCAGACTAAACATCTTTTTTAATTATTATTCATATTTTTTTAAATGCCAACAAATTTCACGAGATAGCTGTTTTATTTGCTTACTTCACATTCAGACGTTTGGGGAACAATTTGGAGAAGCTGGTGACGATGTCATGACTTTTGTGAACATTTTTAAATGAATAAGTGCGAAAATTGGTATGTATGTTAAGGCGACAAATTATATTTATTCCTTTTCAGACAGGTAATTACTTCAACAACAAAAATAACAACAGAACAGGCATGGTTACAGTTGCAAATGCACTCAGGATGATAGTTTTTAAAATAAGTCATCATGTGGTCTGATCAAACTAGAATTTAAGTGTTTGGTCATAATGACCACTGTTATATTTGGAGGGGGGAAGAGGAAGCCTGCAAGCCTGAAAAAACATCCCAGCTGTAAATTATGAGTCTAGAGTCATCTTATTATGGGGGAGTTTTGATGCTTTGGTGCGCTCCACAAAATGACACAGATGGCATCAGGAAGAAGAATTATTTTTGAAATACTTATGATCTTATGATCTTAGATCATTAAAAATGATAAGTGGGTAAAGGTTAAAAAAATCATCAATGAATCATCTGAATACTGTCATAAAGGCTTTTCCATTGATCATTGTGAAGGGAGTGAAATCCATTTACATACAATTTTTTTAATCAAACGTAAAAAAAAAAAAAAAAAGCTGAATTTGTTGGGGGTGAAATCTCTGTTCTGTTTTCCTAAACTCCATCTTTAAATGTAATTGTATCCACTTCCAGCCAATCACTTTGGTGGACCAATAGTAAATGTTACTCTAATGTACAAAATAATGCAGAGCTTAATTATCCAATCCAGAGCTCCCATTTTATGTATAATGGAAGTTTCATTGTCTCTGAATCTGAATTATGTGTGAAAACAACATCATTGTGTTTAGGTGGCTGCTGCCTGTCTGCTGCTATGTTATCAGGGCCCCCCTCCTGACATATGCCCCTCTGAGTAAACAGACCTCCCCTGTAACTATAAGCCCCTGCACCCAAAACATCCCTCGTCGCTCCTCTTGCATAATAGTGTCTTGTCTGCGTGTTGCAGCTGGAGCATCCCAGTGACCCAGATATAATGAGACTTTATGGCTCTGCTGTCTGCTCCGCCAGCCTGCAGCGCTCCAGCTCCACCAGCAGCAACAAATCTTTCCTCTCTTTCCCTCTCTGTCTCTCTCTCTCTCTGCCATTACTGCCTGACCCACATCTCCATGGTTACCAGTCCAAAATGGCTGCGAGGAAGAAGCCGAGCGCTGGCTGACAAGGTGCTTTAGCGACTGTGACCTCTGGTTGCGGAGGAGCGGGCGTGAGAGTGAAGTCGAGACTGCACAGCGAACACACGCTGCAGACCAAGGATTAAGGGTGACTTCTTTCACCCCCACCTCTCTACTCCTGCTAACTAGGCCACGTTCATTGTTGCCATATTCTGATGACATGCAAAGCTGTAATTATGATAAGGAGCAGCAAAGAATATGTAAACCTAGAGACAAAGGCAGTGGGGCACGGACCGTTTTCAAACAACAACAAAAAGATTAAACATTTAGCTCACCGAACTAAGAGTTCTTGAATGTAATGCTTCAAACTCAATACAAGACATAGGAATGTTCACATTTTATGTATTTCAAACCGATCAGGGTTTTTTAAAGAGCCACAGACCTAAAAAAAAAAAAAAAAAAAAAAAAAAAAGGGGGGGGGTTAAGGAAAAAAAAAAAAA
>NW_015115030.1:87037-124966 GCF_001443285.1 Poecilia latipinna
TTTTAAAAAACCCCAAAACAAAAAAAAAAAAAAAAAAAAAAAAAAAAATGGGGCAGGTTAAGGACACAAAGTCAAGCAGAAAGAGCAACGAAACTCAAACCTGTAATCTGAAAATAAAATAATCCAAATCAAATTATGAGGTAAAAGTTAAGGTCACTGTCTGTGTTTTGAATACCAGGTATCTAAGCCACTTAATCCTGAAATTGATTACATTATGCACCTTTTAAGAGGATAAAATGATCTCTATACACAAAAGGAGATCTTTTGTTGTATCTGAACAAAACACCCCATTTAGCAAACATTATAACTTGAGTCAGAATAATGAACAATGTTTTAAACCCATCAAGCTGATTTCCAAAAACCTGAAGGTGGATGCATCTCTCTGTGTTTTGTTTTTTGTATTTTCCTCCCCCTTTTGCAAGTAGTTTTCATGAAAACATCAAATCTGATCTTTCACACGCATTTCACCAAGGCCCTTCAAAATGTACATCTGGACACTTTGAATAAAACAAACTCTTGTCCTGCACTGACTGTGTCCTAAATCCCCAAATGAATTTCATTGTCTGTTTCACTCGTGGGCATGAGGTGCTTTTCCACACATTTTGTTCTTTGTTTCACACCAAACACACCTGGAGTGTGTTTTGCTCAAAAGCTCAATGTGAGTATGACTGGACATTTGTCTTGTTTATAATTGCTGTTTTGAAAAGGGATTATTGGTCTAACTTTTAATTTGGCGAGATTTTGACAGTAGCCAAAATCTGCCTTATTAAGAAAAACAAACTTAAGACATTAAATTGCTCATTCTCTTGTCTTCTACTTCATACGAAGAAACATTATTATTTAGTGATCCTAAGATTCCACTTTTTTGCTGCAGTTTTTTTTTACCTGTGAGCTTTAGATTTGTTTGCCTCCCTTTGCATCCTGGTATTTGAGTGTGGTGACTAGACAAGCTTCATACATTAGCCAGCCTTGATTGTTGCAGGAGAGGACTGTAGACATAGACAAGTTTAGGTGTGCAATGTTCTTATTGCCATCTCCTGAAATATGCTTTCCTGTTATGGGATACGTCTTGTCTTTTTCATTTAAGAGTAACTGAAGTTCAAAATGGGTAGAGGCAGAGCTGACTTTGACTACAGTCCTTGAACGTGGCACACTGTGCAAGATTGTTACTATAAAATCTGAATAATAACTCTTGCTACACTCTGTGAATATGCCATACTTGCACAACTTCTTGCTCTAGCAGAAATGTCAAATATGATTAAATAGAGATTTAAGTCCATTTAAGAATGGACAGCAGGTTATGGGTGGTTATTAGTTGAGTCAGATTCTAAAAGAAGACTACAAGAACAAAGAAAAGGTGTGCTTTGTAGCAAACCACTTACCAACTGATTTGGTCAAATGTTTAGGCGGAAAACCACTGGGAAAGCAATTTCTGCCCAAGCTTTAATATCTTGACTGATTTATTTTGCAAACTCCACCAGTTCCTCCTGTGGCAACCACACAGCATGATACTGCCCACCCCATGCTTCACAACCTAGCTGACTTAAACTCTTCCTTCTTTTTACATCTCCACAAGACATGTTTTGGGAAAAAAAAAATCTCAAGCTTCATTTGCAAGTCATAATCTGGCTTGTTTGTTGCTTTGACACACATCTACACCAGGTCTTCTGCTTTTATTCTGGGGTTTATGTTTTGAAGCAAATCATGTTCTTTCCGGGCCACAGTATCTTTTTTTTTTCTGAACGGTGTGGCTGGATATTTCTGTGGTTTGTTTCACTTGTTTGTTTGCACTTGCATATATGAGTGTTTGAAAGTTTTCCAGAGGATTTAGAGTTTCACAATTTTTTTCACATTGTGTAATTTATTAGCCTTTCAGAAACTCACAAAGCCTTTCCCAAATTGTTTAGAGGTATAGAAATTTCAGGGTATGTAAATTTCTGAATGTGTAGCAGGCAATAAAAATCTTCTCCCTTGTTATTAGAAAATTTAAATAAGTTGGGTAAGCCTTCCAAACCTAAAAGAGAAAGTTTAGTCTGATTTAACATCAGACAAAAAGAAGAATAGTTTTTTTTGTTTGTTTATGTTTGGGGAGGGAGGGGTGTGAGTTTACATGTAAAATATCCTATTTCAGCAGTACTTTTAGGCTTATTGCACATCTTTACAAGGGGACTCAGGCGTGAAGGGCGCTGTACATTTGAATCTGGTCTTCTTCATTGGCCTCAAATATTCTGATGGGAATAAAATTGCAACAGTTGATTTCCAATATCATCAATCTTAGCAGACAGGTAAACTCATGCAGATATTCTGCGGTTTTTAAAAAGGAAAACCTTCAGGCTACATTCTGTCCTTTTGACTTTGAGTAAAAAAAAAAAAAAATCTCACTATAACACTATAACACAGCAAGCAGGACTGCCTCCCGAGTGCTGAAATTCACTTGATCAAAGACAAATAGCCAACAACAGTGCCCTGTTTTCCAGCATTCTCATAGACGAGGAGGTGCCCCACTTGTGCCCACATTGTAAACTCTCATTGGATGAAAACGTTGTCAATCAAGGCGGTCTGACTCTGCATCAGCCTCACGCAAAACAAAGTGCTTCAAAACAAACAGAGTAAAACCGGAATTTAAAGCGGCACTTCTTTAGTTGCGACAAACAATAACAGAGATTTATGCTTTGAAAATGAATTGTGGTGTTTATTATTATGCTTCTATGCGATAAATAGTGAAATAATATTCAATAAAGTATGTAAAATTAAATGTAATTAAATGGAGTATTCGCTTTCCTCCAGAAACAGATGCTTTATTTTGAAAGTCCTAACCGGAAGTGCTCGATGCTGCTAGTGTGGCTTGACAGACTTCTCACTCCATCGTCATCATCCGAACACACGGCGGCGACAGGCTTTCCGGCGGGGACGAGTCTCTCCCTCTGTTCTCCCTCCGTGTGAGGAAAATAAAACACAGACAGAGGAGAGAGAGAGACAGAGAGAGAGAGAGAGAGAGAGAAAAAAAACATTAAAAAAATTCCTTCACAAAATCTCAACTGAAAACTCCGATGGACTGATTTGATTTTCTGCGGTAAGCTTGGTTTTGTTTTTATGTCTTACTTCTGCTCCAAACCGGTGCAGCCGCCTCGTCCTCTGTTTTGCTCTGTGGGTTGAATCCATCTCAGGAGAGAAGAGGGGAGATAAATAACACGCTTTAAAGCGCCACGGTCGTATGACCAGACTGTTCCTGTAGAAGTGGGTTTGCTCTCATGTGCGAGTTTGAGATCAATCAAAAAGAACGACGTGCTGTGATTTTGCGGCTGGTGTTTTGCATTCGTGCGTTTCTGAAGAGGTGTTGCATCTGCTGCAGGGACGGATGGGTTGCAGAACAGAGCTGACTGCTGAGGCCGAGAGCACCACAGACCCGCAGACAGCCTCCTATTGATTAGTCTCCGAATTAATTGTCACATTTGTTGAGCTTATTGCATTGCCACGCTGTTAAATTTCCAATTAAAGCCGCTTTAATCGGGTTATCTGTTGTGTCTGGAAGTGCTGCCATCCATTTTGGAGGCAAACACAAATGGGATGATGTGCTGGCTTCCCATGTGATATAAGTTAGGATGCAGTTGGTGTTTTAGTTGACGTGTCTTCATCTTCACTCATCACCCTAAACCTGAGAGTGCACAGTTGTGTGTGATATGTTTCACTAGATTGAAATGAGTTACTAATGCTCCATGCAAATGTTTCTTTAGGACCTTTGTGTTCACAAGTAAACAAGATGACAGACATGTTTGCACCTCAGCATTAGTTTACAAGCATGGCCCTCAAACTGTGGTGCACTAGTGGGATGGGACTCAAAATAAATTGGAGGATTAAATATTTGCAAGGTAAATCTGAATTTACTGTGCTGCAACAAGCGCCTGTAGTCAAAGACAGGAAGTGTACTGGTGCACTAATTTTTGCTTTGAAAAATAATCTACTCAAAGCAAAGTTCACTGGAGGAAATTTGGAACTTGTTGACTATTGACCTTTTGCTTACAATGACTCTTTGCTCTCCTGCCCACAAGCTGGGCAAAAGAAACTCTTAGATAAGTTGTTTGCTCATAAAAAAATAAATACATAATGATTTTTTTTCTGATTTTAGGTCATTTTTCAAGTTCTGACTCTTATATTCTCCAAGGGAAGTCCAAATTAGGAGTAGTTACACCAATACTCACTTCTGATTGTCTGATCAATACCTCCTTATAAGTCTTCTTTCCCTGTTTATTTCTTTCTGATTTGTTTCTTGCTTTTCTGGAAATAGTATAATAGTCAGAATTAGACCATTAAAAACAACCCTCATCATTCAAGTAATACTTCCTCAATGTCGAATTGTTTATGTCATAAATCTGTAGTTTGCAACCATTAAATTCTCCTTAGTTTCAGTTTCTTAGCATTAACTACTTAATAAATGTGATTTTCACTCTATGAACTTTTGTGAACTGTTCAAATTTCCAGGTTGATTCTTTACTTAAGTAAAAAACAAGTCTCTGAAATTAATTTTACTGATAAGTTACAGCTGGGTGTAAAGCCTAACTAATTTAGAGCATAAACAATAAAGGATATACAGGACTAATTTAAGTTTTGATAATCAGTGAGACTGATCGGTTTCTGGACATTGATCATTTGTGGTGGCTGATATTTTTCTATAATTAAATATCCTGTTTCCTGTATTCCTGTTTCATTTGAACAGTGAAACAGTAACAAGTGCTGGTGGCTACTTACCTCTAGATTCAGAACTTGGATTTGAGAATGAAATTAGACCCAACATAAGCAAACTGGAAAACAATTGGGAATTGCTTGACACGGAGAGTGACCAGGCTAACTGACGTTAGCATGAAAGGCTAATATGTGTTTTGTAGTTTCTAAGACTCAGAAGTTGTCATTATTTCTTTTCTCCTGATTTACTGAGTCACCTGCAGACTTCGTGGCCCATTTTTCTTTTCATTTGTGTTGTTGAGTTAGTCTAAGTTCAGCTTATATATTTCCAGTATCCTCTGCTGGAAATTACAAAGGATAACAACATGGTTCTTCATCATGTTGGCAAATGATGAAGAACCAACCTTTACCCTTCACTGAAGCAACTTTTGGAAATATTCATCAACAGATCCCAAATTCAGACAAATGCTCTGCTATTTCCTGGTTTATTTGATACTCCAATGTTCCTTATTTCCCAAGTCTCAGTGCAAGATGCCCAAATCAAGCTGACTGAACGGATAATTACAATGGTCTCAGTTATTTAACAGCATGACTCAACACACTCAACTGTGAACACTGTGACACTGAAACACAGCTAGGCTTAAACCACGTACTGTATGAAGCTCAGCTGTGGGTTTTATAACCCACTCTGTTCATTCAGCGCTCGAAGAGCGCTTTGAAAGCTTTAACACTGCGTTTCATTGTCCTTGTAATCTTGTGGCCAAGTGAAATGTGCCCATTGTCCTGCTGTTGATACACTGAATGAACTCGGTTGTCTGACACAAGCAAATGTTGTAACTATCCAGAGAATGGCAGCCATAAGGAGGAGATTGTCCGTGTCGTCGAAAATCCAGCAGACAGAGCGGCGTTTGTCGTATTTCATCCAAATGGGACACAGCTTCAAGTGATGCTCTTCTTGTACTTGTCTTTGTTGGTGGAACAAAACGTCGGGTTTTGGACTTGGGTAAGGTCAACGCGTGTGCGTTGTCCGTGGGAGTCGGGTGGGAAGTTCGACATTAACTCCTATATCAATAATCTTGAGTGTAAAGTGACACCACACCTCAAAAGAATCAGGCCTGTGTTTGGAAGGGGTTGGTTGAATTGCAAAGCGGTCGCATTTATGAGAGATTGGTAAGTTAAGTTCTGTGAAATGATGAAGACATTCCAGTAGTAGTAATCACCATCTGAGCACAGCTTCACTGTCTTGTGGTTCTTGGTCGGGTTTCAAAGACTCAAAGCCAGTTTTTGTTATTGAGGTTTTATTTTTGTATGTCATGTATCAGGTACATGACATACAAAGGTTGCAGATTGTGTGTTTCAATTTACCAAAAACTCAGTAAATACTGAAAACTGTTTTGGGCACCATAGCAAATAAGCAGAATTGTTTTAAGAGAAAACAGGAGACAAAAAGTCTAATGCAGTGGTAGCGAAATATCTGAAAGGCCATCTATTCAATTCACTCAAATAAACATAATTTAACTGTGATTTACTGGCAAGCACCAAGCCACAACAATGTTATTTTAAAAGATTTATTTAAAGGATTGTGGCTGTCGTGGGAGAAGAGGATTAATGAATTTTTATGGACTCATCTGAGGGGAGGCTGGCTGCTGGATGCTTCAGCGATCCAGACGCGTAGTGGCAGTTCTGTCTCAGCACATCAGTTCCCCAGTCCAGATAAGGACCTTCATGATACTACGTAGGGCACAGTAGAACAAATGGGTCAAACGAAGAAGATAATGGATAATGAGGCAGGGAAGATGGATCAAGAAGGTGGTCATGAAGGAGAATGGTTAGGGTCAGGGATGGAGGAAGTAGGGATGAGCGTTTAGGGAGTTCAGTGGTAGAGGTGAGAGTCGAAGGAAGTAAGGTTTTGGGAGTTAGGAGAAGGGATGAATGTTGAAGGACATGGAAATGAAGGGTAGGATCCCGTAGTGAGAGGTAGTTGTAAGGGTTGAAGGCAGGAGAGGTGAGGATTTAAAGGATGATGGTGCTGAACAGGATGGCATAAATATAAAAAATATTACTTGATATACTATAAATGCAATGATAGCCCTGTCACAATAACAAATTTTCCTGCATGATAAATTGACCCAAAGGTTAATGCGATAAACGATAATATTGTTGTTTTGAGACCGTTTTCAAAGCAATAATAATGCAAGGACACATTCTTGGAGATAACTTTAAATTTTGATGAACATTTAACACTGGAACTGGCAAAAAATTTCAAATATCAACAATACATAAACAAAACAACATATAAAATGAATCATTGAGTCTCTGTAAACAAAACTGTCCTTCAAAATAAGGGCCAGTTGACACCAAATCACCAGTCTGAAGATTTTTTTCATGCAGCTTTTGGTAGAAAAAGGAACAAAAAAAAACCATTCAATTATGCAAGTGAAAATCATTGAGTTTGTTTATTAAACGATTAATTGATTATTGTGAAACCTACACAGGAATTTTTTTTCCCTAACACTCTAATCTTTGGTGTTTCGATGAACATTTTAACTTTTGCTTTACTGGATATGGATGGTTTCGTCTGTGCAGAGCGTTCACTTTTGGACGTGTCACTTTCTCAGGTCTGTCTGACTGTTTCCTGTTTTATCCATCTGTTAACCTTAACCTGACATTCCTACACATTTGCAGGAACAGCCCTGTCTCTTTCCTTACCATGCTGTTGTGGGCCTCTTTGATTCAAGCTGTTCATCTGGGTCTGAAAATAGCACAAGAATTGTTCTTGCTGAGACTGAGGTGAAGACTTAAGGCTGTGATACCATCATGTGCTTTCTTTCGGGGGAGGGGGGGGGTTAAGTTGTGTCACAGGTTGATCTGAGCTGAGCATGAAAAAGTCTTGATACTACTTGAACTTTTTTTGCATTTTGCAAAAAAACGCAAATGCAAAATGCAGCAAAATTGTGATGTAAAGAGAAAATACTATCTAATTTGCATCAATAAATATTGTAAAAGCTTGGTGTACTTTTGTAAAGTGGACTTTGATCTGGCATTTTTAACATGGGAACAGACTTTAAAACACTTCTTTGTATACTCACTTAGGGATGGGCGATATGAACTTGAAGTTTTATCGCAATATTTTGTGGCACTATTGTGATAACGATAAAATTGGCAATAAGAATGATTTATTACTCCTTTTTTAGATAACTGTATAGCTGTGACTTTGTGTCAAAGCAATTATAGCCCCATAAACACATACAGCTCTTGAAAAACATAAAACATTCCAACTTGTAAAGCACTTCTTTAGGACACTAGTCATATAAATCTACAAATTGTAAATGCATTTAATAATATTTTCAAAATTATTGATTTATTGGTCCTTTCCTTGAACAAACTGTGGAGAAAATAGTAAAAATTAACAGACAATATCCACAGGTTTGGGAATTAAGTGGAATTTTCTGTTGCAGCGATAAATAATAATAAGAAATTTATCACAATAAACGATATGATAAACTTCCATCCCTACATTCAATATCAGCCCCAGTCTGGCCCAAGTTTGAAATATTTTGCTGCACCAAATTTGCAGCTGGACTTGAACGTGCAGGCTAAATGTGTTAGCAACTCCTGTCACTCTGCATGATGGAAGATGTTGTGCCGCACCGTCATCAGACAGAGTTGATGAATGTGTTAGTCTATCAATAAATCTGTACTAAGTTATGGGTGTTAATGCGGTCAATGTTGAATTCGAATGCTGGAAAGAGGGGGAGGAAGATGCAGGAGTGACGAGATCTGCAGAGGGGCTCGTGGTTGGGCTGAGAGAGGAAAGAAACTGACCTCTGACCTCACGATAAGTTTTGCCGGACGATAAATTTTCCACTGTTGCTTTGTTTTAGCTGAAGGAAATGTCCCTATATAATAATCAGTTAGCTTGTACATGTTGTGTGAAAAACCTCCACGCAGCATTACGCCGCCTTGGGTTGGTGTTTTTATGGTCATGTGCAGCATTCGTTTCCCTCCAGACAGAGTTTTGGCCTGTATCTCTTGGAGCTAGTGTCTATTTATGTAGATCTCTGTCACCGTAAACACAAGGAAAAGTTAAACTATTTGGACTTTCCCATATGACAAATGGTGTTGACTCATCCATGTAATAGCTTGAATCTGAAACTTTTTGATGAATGTGTGTGTGACATGTTTATGGCGTTACAGTAGTGAATGATTGTTATCCGTCCCCTCGCCTGTGTTGATTTATGAGGGGCATCTTTTTCTGCCCTGAAACTTTTCTCTGCTGCCCAAACGTGGCGGCCTGCGCACGGTGGGAAGACGTGCACAAATGGAGACGCTCTGGACCTTTTTAACTCGGAAAAGACAGAAGGTTTTCATGATCCCCCCCACAGGCACAACGGTAACAAGAGATCTCCCCTCATTTACTCTGCTCCCTCCAGGAGTGGATGCAGTGCTATTTAAATCTCTGCAGTCACACCAGAAAACAGACTCTTACCATTTTCCTCCTGTCTGCTCTCTTAATACTTCAAGCTTATGCAAAGCAGCAGCAGAACGTTCATCAGTACTCTTTTCAACATTGTTACTTGAAAGTTTGTTTTTAAAAAGGTAAGAAACAGATGGACATCTCCGTTAAACTCACACGATAGTGTTTTCTTAACCCGCAGCCGAATAACATAAATGTTTTATAAGCTGCTCGTCAAAAAGAAAAGAAAAAGGAAATTGCTAGTTTTTGCTGAAAACACTCGTTCAAAATACTTATCGATTGCTCATGTACTCGCAGTCTATACTAAATGTTTTATGATGTATTTTTAGCTTGAATACATGTGCTGGACTGTCCGAGAGGGATCCACACGACTGAAGATGTGAATATAAATGTCAAAGAAGATTATCTGAAATCTGGAGGATTAGAGACAAATCTGCAGTTTTCCTCCTTGCGTTTCTGTCCGCGGTCTCCTGCTCTGCTCCGGGCTCCTGTCGTAATGCGCGCTCTCTGCGAGCCCGCTTCCTCTTTTGGCTGTTTTATGGAGTTTTATGGGCGGTCGTGAATCACGCTGATCTCTTTCTCTCCGCAGTGGCTCCCCTTCTCTGTCGTTAGTTAAGGCAGAGTGGAGCAAACGCTCACCTGCTTTGAGGAAGTGAAACGAACAGCTCTGCGCACACAGAGCGCCGGGCTTCCCACAATCCCGCCAGGTGCATTGCTGTCGGATTCCTGTTCCGCAGGTACGGCACAGCAGTGATTTGTGCCTGTCACCTGGTCTGCCAAAGCCATAGTTTGCTTTTATTGCCGCCTGTTGACACACAGGAGCTGCGGCAGATTTAGAAGGCAACAGATCTGCAAAGTGAATTTGCCCGGCTGTTCTAGAGATGTTACACTTTACTTACGTGTTTCCTTTCGACAATGTAAGATGATAAAATGTTTTCAGGAAAGTTTCAGTTATCCCGTTACAGCCATCCTAAGAGGAAGTTTGCTTTAAGTGAAAAAGATCTCACTTTTTGTGACATGGTAGCAGCATTCTTCATTGCATTATATCATATCGGGGGTTTATTTTGTAGAACAACATAAAGCAGCGTCTTGTCACAGATTTTCAATTGGATTTGAATCTGACTGGACCTTTTTAAAACATAAATATGCTTATATGTTAGCATGTAGATCTCTAGGGTTGTTGTTATGCATAAAGGTGAATCTTTGCCTCAGATCGTTTGCGTCCTCTGACAGGGTTTCCTAACCGTTATTGAATCTTATTTATCTCCATTCAACTCTGACCGGATTCTGAATCCCCGCTGAGGGAACATCTTCCCCACAGCAGCGATGATGGGGAATATTTATCCTGGATTTTAATTTGGGGTATCAGAGTACTGGGAGCTGCTCAGTACTCGACAACTAACTAGGCCTATAAAGCAATTATCGCTACGTTCTTTTTGCTGTTGCTTCCAAGATAAAAACGTTCACGGAACCGTTCCAGAGTTGTAAATACGCAGCTCTTTCTGATTTCCGGTCTTGGCAGGGCTTTTTCTTTTTCTTTTTTTTTCCTGAGTGCTTGCCGCCCCCCAGGCTGCGGCGCCCTGTGTGGAAGGTTATGATGAAAACCTGCTGCTGCCTGGAGCTGAACAATAAAGTGTGTCGAACCTTTTTTTTATTTTTATTTTTTAAAGATTTTAAGATTTCTTTTAACTTCATGTTTATGCTATATTTTGATTTTGGTTTATGGCATAAAATCCTAATAAAATTCATTGAAATCTGTGTTTATAACCTGACAAAATTCAGGGAATATGAATACTTTACTAAGCCACCGTAACTTCAATGATTATAATGACGATTAATAATGATACCCAGGACTGATAAACTTCTGTGGGTGATAAGCTAGAGTTTTTTGTAAAGTACTGTTTTTCATGTCATGTTTTTATCCTTTTTTATTTATGACAAAAATAAAAAAAAGGATTGAAAAAAAAATGTGAGTTAATGCCAACTGGTATTGTCATTGCAATTTCCAACAATAATGCCACCAGTTTTCTTAATGCTAATCCTATTCTGCAGCCTTAGTAATAACAATAATAATAATAATAATAACACCCTAATAATAGTAATAATAGTTAACTCTTTTTGTTTCAGTATTTCCAATCTTGTACTATTAATTGTATTTTTTTTCTTTTTCATTAAAGCTATAGAAGGCTCCTTGTAGAATGCGATTAGTGTAAAACCTGTCATTTTAAGCACAGTAATGCTTCCACATTATTGCTCCTTTTACACCCAGCACTCATAAATTATCCCCCATCAGCCGACAGCCCATCCTTTTCTTTGATGGAGGGAGCGATGACGGTTCCCCTTCCCGCTAATGCCACCTCTCCCCGTCCACAGACACTGTCAACAAGTGTGTTTCCAATTAGCCGCGTCTGAAGTCAGTCGGCTGCTCGCTCTGATGAAAGACGGCCCCGCAGCCAGCCATGCTTCACCAGCTTCAAGACCCTCTTCCAGGCACACCTTGAGCCTAGATGTTCATTAGTGTTACTGGGTCCATAAAGATGGAAGGGCTCCTTCTACAGAGATCGCCTTACTCATTAGCAAAACTGGTTTAGTGAGGCCAAATCCTCCGTGCTCAGGGATAAATAGCAGTGCCAGGAAGTGGTTTGCTGCTGTGTGCGTTTGTTTTTTTTTACTTCAGTACTCCGGGTCCATAGATGTGCGTGTGTGTGTGTGTGTGTGTGTGTGTGTGTGTGTGCGTGGAGCTCCTGTTAAAGTAAACAAAAACGAACTGCGTGCCATCCTATAAATGTGGTGGCGTGGGAGTAAATTCTTTGCACATGTGTGGTCACGCGACACTTTGGAGACGTAAGCCATAAAGAAGTTAATTCATATTTTAAAAGCAACCACACGCGGCTCGGCTACGGTCTGTTTTTTGTGTTAAATTAGAGAGCGAGGATCGGGTTTAATTTCAGCTTAACTGTTGGATTTTTCTGAAGGCCTTGTCTCAGAGGAAAATGTGAAATAATGGAAGATTAAATTATAAATTCCCCAGGAGAGGCAGCTTTGGAGCTGTTATTTCCACCTACATCCTCATTCTGTCTCTCACTCCTTCCATTTCTCTCTCTCTCTCTCTCTTTCTGTCCGCTCACAGACGATAGAGGATGGGCTGTGTCCAATGTAAGGATAAAGAAGCAGCGAAACTCACCGATGACCGCGAGACCAGCCTCACACACAGCTCGGGGTACCGCTATGGCTCCGACCCCACGCCGCAGCACTACCCCAGCTTCGGCGTCACCACCATCCCCAACTACAACAACTTCCACACCGCCGCCACGCAGGGGGTGACGGTGTTCGGAGGCGTGCACACGTCCTCGCAGTCCGGGACGCTGCGGTCTCGGGGAGGGACAGGTGAGGCTGGACCTCCGCAGCAGCTTATCCGCATGCAGACTTAATGCACAACGATGCGTGGCTGCAAAAACTACCACGGTCTTGCTCTGTTGGTCGCAGTTAGACGTCGTCAAAAGTGTTCTTTTGCAAAAATCACTTTTGGCTAAGAAAAAAAAAAATCATTATTTTAGGAAGGTGACGATTCTATTCTGCCTTGGAACAGTATCTAGGCTTTTTCTGTTATGGTTATGCAATCAAAAACTGCATTGTGATTGGTTGGCATATCTCAAAGTAGTGGGTATTTTTATTTTTTTAAACATGGCTTTCTACTAAACCACAATTCAAAGAGCCATTTTTGCCTTCAGTCCAGCTAAATAAAGCTTATCTAGAGCCAATAATGTTACATGATTGTAATTTTGATAAATATTTACTGCAGGAAATGTGTTGACATTCTTAAAGAAGAACCATTAAATTCATTTTCTTGTGGGTGGTTTCCAATAAACAAAAGCGCAAAAAGAAGACGAACGGGATGCTGTGGATAATTTCAGAAAAATTATATTCAAACACTTTCTAAATAAATGACAGAAAAATAGATCTAAAGACATGTTGCTGTTTTTTTAGTGTCATTCTGTTGTGGAAATTTAATGCAATTATTCAATGACAAAAAATTTATCTAAAACCTGCATTTGTTATAACGTCTATATTTAAAAATATTAGATGACTATTTTTTTTAAACCTTGTTATTTAGAGCCACTGTGGAAGGTGAAAAGAGTGGCTCTTTTTCAGATCCCTGCGCTAAGCTAACAGTCCAGAGAGGATTTCCATGGTAACTCTGGAGGAGGTGCAGAGCTCCACCGCTCTGGTGGGAGAATCTGTTTACGTCACTCACTCCTCAAGTTTGACCTTTTATGGGAAAAGCTGTGAAAATAAAGTCATTGTTCAAAGAGATCCTCAAAATCCCACGTCACGTTGTGGGAAAACGTTTTATTACGAAAGAGGTGAGTCAAAATTGATCAAAAACGTGTTTTGCTCAAAAAAACAAGAGGCTGCAAAACTGTTTAAGACGGGGATGGGGACTCACAGACTCACCTTCTAGTAAGACAATGAAAACCACACATCGCATGGCTGCAATGGAAAGATTTAGCATCGTTTTGTGTTAAAACGACCCAATTAAATTCCAGAAATCTGACCGTGAATCAGTGGCAGGACTTAGAAATGAACAGAATCTATTAAACCCTGTTTGATTGAGCTGAGATGTTTAGCTGTTTTTCTTTTGATGCGTTTCTTGTTTTTAATATGACTCGCTGATCTCAGTTGCTTCATCTTTTTTCTTTTTTTTTTTTTTTGTGGAGAGTCTTTGAATCAGCTTGTGGACGAACAGTCCTTCCCCCAAAGGTCTCCGGATGAGATGAAGCTGGTAGAGACGTGTAACATTTGTCTTCCACTTTCTGTTGATCTGTAACCTGAAATCCCAATAAAAGAGTGAATACCTCTTCAGTTCAAGTCATTTTAAGGGGATTTAACGTGACGTTCAACGTACGGTTGTGTCAGAACCGCTCAACAATTAAAAACAGGAAACATTCAGTTTAACACAGAGGGGAGCTTCAAACACGTTGGAAATCATCTCCCTCTTCGCAGCTTAGACACACACAAAAAAAAAACTATCTCATCATGGCTGGGATTATTAGATTTTTCTCTCTCCAGTATTGCCATGCTGCGATAAAGGAATCTGTCTGTGAAGGACATTCGACCCCGGCCCTCTGGTTAATGGAAAACAGAGTGACCTAATTTATAGCCGGTGCTCTGTGAAGCACATCTGACGAGCAGAAGGACCAGACATTTTGCTGAAGAGTGCAAATCCCTCTTCAGCGCGTTGCGCCGCTTCTGCTTCAGGCTTTAAAGACACATATGAAGCACATCTTTCTTCACCGTTAGCTGTCCTGGGCCTTCTTTTCCCCCCCAACGTGCAAGTACGTAGAGTCAGAGGATTGTACAGTGGAGTTTTACGTGAATGAACTAAACAACACAGGTCGATACGCTGGATGAGAATGGAGGTCAAGAGGAGATAAAGGGGAGCTTTTGGTGGATTTAATAGGATTCAGAAAGTGAAATCTTTCAGTGGTTTCAGGCTTGTTTGAAGATGCTGGGACTCCAGAGGCATCTTTGTCTTGTAACGAAAAAAGATTGCATTCCTTTATTTCTGACGTAGCCACAACAGTTTAATAAAGTCTGTTGTGGCGACTCTCGCCACAACGTTAAAGTTCCATTCCGTAAAACAAAGGCGGTGAGCCGAAAGATGGCTGACATGTTTTCAAGCGACGATTCAGACGAGGATCTTATGACAGTTTTGACTCCTCATATGTCGCCTGTTTGCTGCTCAGCGAGTATAAAAGTATTTTTAGGGTCAGATTTAAAACCAGGACTGCTCCATATTGATCTCCACACCTCATATCCTGAAAATATCACATTGATACAATTTCTTACTTGTGTCCTTCATCCACCTTTGTGTCAGTACGTCCTTTCTTCATGCTGCCCTTCCTTTCTTACATTTTCTTTCTTCCACCTTTGTGTCCTCATGTCATTCCTTCATTTTGTTTTTACTTCTTTCCTTTTTTTGTGTCCTTTGTTTGTTCCTTGTGTCCCAATTCTCTCCCTCCATTAAGCTGCCCTCCTTCCTTTTTCCTTTAATTCATTCCACCCTTCTGTCCATGCTTCTTCCTTTTTGTTTCCTACCTCCTTTCTTTCTCCCCCTGTTTTCTTTTCTTAGTTTTCTTTCCTTCCATCCTTGTGCCTAACATCTCTTTATGTTTTCCCTTCCGTAATCATTTTTTCCTTCCTTTCTTCCTTTCCTTCCTCCCTGTTTTTAGTTTATCATTTTGCTTTGTCCTATCTGCCTCCCTTTGTTGTGGTCCGTCTTCTTTTGACCCTAGAGTCAGTGCTTGCTTCCTGTTTCTCCATCCTTCTTCCCTTCCTGTTTTGTTGAAATACTTAAAATGAAACTTTTAATCCGTACAAATCACAGACAGCCTTCAGATCTTTTAGCTCAGCTGTCATACTGAATGTGACTTTCTTGTTTTCCCCTGCAGGGGTAACTCTGTTCGTGGCTCTGTATGACTATGAGGCCAGGACGGAGGATGACCTCAGCTTCAGAAAGGGGGAGAGGTTTCAGATCCTCAACAGCACGTAAGTGTGAAAACATCTGTATGACAGCATGCGGAGGGAGGGTGCTGGTTGTGTTCTCCTCCGATTAGTTTTGGGATTGTTTTTCACCACGGTCCAAACGCTACATCTGGGATAAAATGTCACACAGGAACACGGAGAGCGGTCGGTGTCTGTGTTGAATTACCTTGTTTTTGTCGTCGTTCTCCTTTTATTCTGAGCAGAACGTCGTCGTGGAGTTTAAGCCACACTGGGACTAGCTGTGTGGCACATTTCAACACTTTGCTCCAGTTTTTGCCAAAAGGATTAGCTTCAGATTGTAGTACAAGACTTTAGAAAACCTTTCTTACAACTTAATCTCTTCCGCATTTTGTCACAAACGTGGACTTTAACATATTTTATTGAGATTTTATCCGACTGACCAGCACATAGTTTATGTTTATGACGCGTAATCATTCCTGAGTCTTTTGTGGCTTTTTGGCCCCTTCGTCTTAATAACGCTGACCAAGCATTATATAGAAACAGTATTTGTAAATATACTCTAATTCTTATTTTATCTGGTTTAATATGTTATCTCCATGGAATTTATTCACCAGAATGACACCAATGAATGATTTTGCAATTTTTTTTATTCACTTTGTTTGAATTTGGAAACGACTCAGTTGGTTTCTTTTTTTTTTTTTTTTTTTTTTTTTTTTTGCTGATTGTAAAACCTTGAAGTTTCTTCTCTACACAAAAAACGAATAAAAAGAAGCGAATGAATCACCTAATTTCAAAATAAAATAAAGTTTTATACATTAAATAGTTTTAAATCTGGGCAAGTTTTGTATTTCCTAAAGTTCTAGTCGTCTTAAGAGCTCAAGGAAATGATTTATAGAGTGGCATAGTCAAAGTGCAGAACTAAATCCCATAGATAATCTCTCCATTCAATCTGACTAAGTTGTAGCTATTTTGTAAAAAAAAAAAAAAAAAAAAAAATTCTGTCCTAATGAGACTAATGCACAATATTTGCAGGAAGTCGAAACCTTTCTACAGGACAAGAGACAAGAGTCATCTGTGCTCGTTTTAGTCAAAATGTGGTGAGAAAGGAACAGATTGTCTTGCAAATGGCTACAGCGTACTAAAGGTTGCACCAATTAGTCGACTAATCCATTCTTTTCTCTGCAATGACTTTTTTCTGGGCCAGTCGACTAGTCGCAATCACATGACAAAACAGATTTTTCCAAGGAAATGAAAGCAGGTGGATTAGGTGAGTTCGTCAGAAAGCTCAAATTGTACGAAAATGTAAATAATTTAACAAAGAGAAACTGTAAATTACAGCATAGGCTACCGCAATAGGGGCGTTGCGCGGCGCGGTGGTTACCACGGCGCCCCGCATACAAAGACCTTAACCCGCAGAGTTCAACCCCCGTCCTCCATTCGCTGGGCCCACGCCTCGCTCCGCTCTCTCTGCCCCCTCACAGTCAGATTGCTGTAAAATAAACTAGTGCCGCCGAAAAAATCCTTAAAAAAATAAAAAAAATAAAAAAAAAGACTACCGGTGAAAGGTACAACAATGCGTCATGATGTCAGGCTTTTTTATCCACCCAACTGATCAGCGTCACCCTGCGTATTGAAGCTTTTAACCTGGCAGCTTTACGCTCTTATAAAGATATGGTTTGAATACATCTGGAAACTAAGTCCAAGCTTCATCCTGAGGATCTGATGGAGGCGATCTTAGCCGCTGTCTGCATGTCGGTTCAGAGAGCCGAACCGACTCTGAGTCAGCGGAGCGTCCTGCTGCGCATCGGGCGGAGGAGCAGCAGGACGCTTCGTTGAATTCAACTGTAATCAAACGGGATCCGTTCATAATAAGTTTAGTTTGTGATGCTCCAAAAGCACCATTGTGGTCAGTGTGGTAATTTGACTCCTATGCGAGTAGCTATCCAGAGATCATCAGCATCATTTGGTGTTTGGAAAAAAAAAAAAAAAAGTCAGACCCGACTTTGTGCAACAAACTTTTCTCCGCTGCTCACGAAGAATGATCTGTTTATTGCTCTTTTAATTCTGCATAGTAGACTTAGTAAAAGCGGGAGAATGGGAGGGGGGTGTCAATATTTGCCGTGAAAATAGCTGATAAAGCCTCCAAGTAGTTGTGAAGGGTACCAGTTGACTGTGTCCAAAACTGTCTAGAAAATATTCTGTAACGTTTTGGGTTTACTAGAGCTAAAGTTTTCCAACCTGCTGGTTCGTTCATCCTCTCTCTCTCTCTCTCTCTCTCTCTCTCTCTTCCTCTCTCCCTCACTCCCCAGGGAGGGCGACTGGTGGGAGGCTCGTTCCCTCACTACAGGTGGAACTGGATACATTCCCAGCAATTACGTCGCTCCTGTGGATTCGATCCAGGCGGAGGAGTGAGTTCACCTTTTCTCACGAGATCAGATCCCGTTCTCTGGGAGCCCGTCGTAAATGTCGAGCAGCTTCCCCATCTGTCTTTTGCGTAACGAGACGCGGTGTAATACCCACTGCAAACCGAGCGAGTGAAGTGCATTCGGCGCAAGACATGTTAAACCTGGGGCCTTTTTGTTTCTCCCGCAGCTGGTATTTTGGTAAATTAGGCCGAAAGGACGCGGAGCGGCAGCTGCTTTCCGGTGGCAACGCCAGAGGCACGTTCCTCATCCGTGAGAGCGAAACAACCAAAGGTACCGCACAGCGGCGACACACTGAGATGGCAAACACTTTTAACCTTCAGGAAAGGTGTGTGAAACACGTGCCAATACAAGCACTGCGCAGGGCATCTTAGAGCAAACTCGAAAACTCAATAGAACTTTCAATAAATTCCAGGTCCAGATATGTATGGAAAAGGAAAATAAGAATGTGGGAAAATATTTGTATTTTCAGGCTTTATTTCTTAGTGCAAAGTGCTTTAATCCATGTAAAGCACTTTGAATAACCTTGTTGCTGAAAATGTGCTATAAAATTACCTTAAATGTTCCCTTCATTCCTTTCTCCCTTACTTCTTCTTTCCCTTCTTCCTTCCTTCTACATTTATTTCTTTTCTTCCTTTATTCATTTTTTCCTGCCTTTCTTCCCTTGCATCTTCTCAAGTACATCCTCCCTTCTTTGTGTTTTTCATGCCCTTAATTCATTTCCTTGTGTCTGTCCTTCCATCCTTGCACGCTTCCTCCTCTCTCTGTACGTCCTTCTTTCCTCATGTCCTTCCTTTCTAGTCTGTGTCCTCAAGTCTCTTGTCATTTTTGTATCCTTCTTTCTTATGTCTTTCTTCATTTTGTTTCCTTCCCTCTTTTCTTTCCTTCCTCATATCCAACCTGTTAGTCCTTCCTCATATCCTTCCCTCTCTTGTTCTATTTCCGTTCTTGTTTTTGACTGTGAAAATTTCCAGATTTCATGACCGTCAGACCAAAGTATTGACCATAAATTCATACTATGCTAAAATAGACATGAAGGACAGAGAAAGTTGAATGTGGAACAATAGGAAATACTTACATAAATTACTTTATTGCACTGGCATCAGTTTTCTGCTCCCTGGTTTTCATGAACTACATGCCTATATGCTATTTGTTGACGCATGCGTTGTCTCCGTTCCAGGGGCGTACTCTCTCTCCATCCAGGACTGGGATGACATCAAGGGAGATCACGTCAAACACTACAAGATTCGTAAACTGGACAACGGAGGCTACTACATCACCACCAGGGCCCAGTTCGAGACCCTCCAGCAGCTTGTTCAGCACTACTCCGGTGAGAGCGCTTGATTTGAGGGAGAGCAATGACTTACCATGACAGCTCCGAGTAGGAGTTTTGTTTTTCACGCGTGTGCCCTCCCGCGTTTCCAGCCAGGGCTGCAGGGCTGTGCTGTCGGCTGATTGTGCCGTGCCACAAAGGCATGCCTCGTCTCACCGACCTCTCCGTCAAAACCAAAGACGTGTGGGAGATCCCGCGGGAGTCTCTGCAGCTCATCAAACGCCTCGGCAACGGCCAGTTCGGAGAAGTCTGGATGGGTGTGTATCGTTTGGCGCGGGCGACGGTTCGGACAGCTGTTGCAAAACAGCTGTCCGTAATTGGAGTCCGTGTGAGAGCCGGTTCTAATTTGCTGTTTTAAAGCTGCGCCCATTTTGCTTGAGTCAAGATTTTAGACAGCATATTTTGACTTGAGCTTCATGAAAACACAACTTGTCCCAATGTCCTATGTTCTAAACGTTAACTGATACTTAAATATCTGCTGTACATGTCGGTGGCCAGTGCACAGAGGACACACTCCTTCCATGAACTCCCTCACATTTTTCCCAAAATCCTTCCAGAAACCTAGTGATACGTGACGATGTTTAGCAGACTTAGTTTATATAGCTTTGAACTTGTCTTGGAGCAAAGTTCAATCCATCTTCTGAAAATAAATGCAGCACGCCACGAATCCAAACACATGGTGACGTGGCCGTCCACGCAAACTGGAAAGAGAAGGAGGAAGATAAATCACTTTTGAAGAGCCGCACGGATCCACAGAGAGGGAATCTGTTGACTGGACCTCTGCAGTCGTGCACGCCACACATCTTTCTCTTTTTTTGAGGAAGGCCAAGAAAAAAAGCTAAGACATCACCTCAAAGGCAGCCCTGTGAAACATGGTTTTGGCTGCGTCGTACTGTGGACACGGTTTTCTTCACAAGACCTATTAGAAGTTCACGGCCCTGCAGGGACTTGTACTAAAACATGCAGCTGTAACGATTCGTTTCACCTTCATTGCAAACGACTGCCATACCTTTCCGGTTTTTATCTTTTTAGAAATATGTGAAAACTTTGCATATTTTCACATCTCTTTGACAGTTTTTCCACAACTCTGCATCGGTCCCTCCCAGCAGTCTGAAACCAGTGGCTGTGAAGCCACATTCGGCTCACACTGGCTCAGTAGCATGATGTAGAACTGAAAATGGTTTTTAAATATACAAAATGTTCATTTTGTTCCAAAGATGAGCACCACTCCTTAGACAAACGGAATCGTGTTGCAACTATTTTTGATTTTTTTCATCAGGCACATGGAACGGCACCACGAAGGTGGCGGTGAAGACCTTGAAGCCTGGCACCATGTCGCCCGAGTCCTTCCTGGAGGAGGCTCAGATCATGAAGAAGCTCCGACACGATAAACTGGTGCAGCTCTACGCCGTCGTGTCCGAAGAGCCCATCTACATCGTCACAGAGTACATGAGCAAAGGTCACAGTTCGCGTCATTCCTCGAGAGAACAAAAAAATAAATAAAATAGATACCTAGGGAATAACTGGAAAACCTCTATAAGAGTGAAATGCAACAGATTCTTCTTCTTTTTTAGGAAGTTTGCTGGATTTCCTGAAAGACGGAGAAGGACGAGGCCTTAAACTGCCAAACCTGGTGGACATGGCGGCGCAGGTGTGCTGCTAATAACCTCTCTAGTTTTTACTGTGCTTTGTTGTATTGTTGTTGTTGTTTTATTTAATGTATGCTCCATAAGAAACACATAAATCATTAGCTAATAAACATATTAGCTTTGCCTTTCTACAAATCATCCTTGTTTTATTGTTTTGGCGAGGAACCTCTTGTCCCTGTTAAATAAATGGATGCAATCGTTCCTTTAAATCCGTTTTTTTAAGTTACAATCAGATAAAATGTTTTCATTTGCACTAGTCCTTACAAACTGTACATTATTAAACTAACAACCCCCGTTTAAAGGAGTTTAAGTATCCAAATTAAGTAAAATGTTCAGCTGGGGTTTATAGTTTTGTAAAAACAATCAGATGACAGCTGTTTAGGATCTCCCAGCTGGTTTTGATTATCTTCTAATGAGTTGATTTCCAGCGTTGGGTTTGAGGACTAAATGCTAAATGCTGCAGCGCCGTTCTCCCGTTTCCATTAGACGGTGGTTTTAATGGCGTGGCTGAAGTGTGGGCCCATTTACTAATGTGTGTGTGTGAGGGGGAAAAAAAAGACGCTTTTTGCATAACACACATTTGCCGACCTTGAAACTGTTCGGTTTTAAGTTGTTTTAGATGGAAAAATAATGAAACCTCCTTTTCCCAGGTGGCAGCAGGAATGGCGTACATTGAGAGGATGAACTACATCCACAGAGACCTGCGCTCTGCCAACATCCTGGTAGGCGACGGCCTGGTCTGCAAGATTGCCGATTTTGGTCTGGCCAGGCTCATCGAGGACAACGAATATACAGCGAGACAAGGTGGGCCGGATAGAGGAGCGTGGTGAAGGGGCAGATTTGTGCCAAAATATTTTGGTATAAATGATGTGAACATATTGAAGTATCATCTCCAGACGCCAGCCGGGTTACATTTACTCCCAAAGAAAAGGTTGGACATCCAAATGGACAACCATCCTTTGACTTAACATTATTTTTTGAATGATAATTTCATTTTTATTTCTTTTAATATTAGCTTAATGTCAGTTTCGCGTTGTTCCTGTAACCAAAATAGATTTAATGTAATGGCTAACATTTAGCCCTCCCTACTAGTAAATGTTGCAGAAAAGTCACAACTATTAGCTGTTAAATAAATGCGATTATGTGGATGCTCTTATTTTGAAATGTAACCAGACTGTTAAGACAGGCGGGGGGGAAAAGTTATGGAGATGCAGGTAATGTCGGATGCTGTTATTATGTAATAACGACGACAGGCTCCCCCCAATCGTGTTGCACTTGATTTTGTTTGTCCAATTAGATCTCGAGAAACGCCTTCCTTTGGAAATGCCTGTTTCATCTGCAGGCATACCTACTTAGATCTTAAAACGGAGAAAGTGTAGAACTGAAACAAATACGTGAGGGCAAAGTTGCCTACAAACCTGCCTATGTTTATGTCAGAAGGAATGGGTCAATGGGCTCTACTAATCTTTCTAATCTAGTTTCTCAATTCCCAGTAGGAAAAACAGCATCATTTCCAACCTAAAGTCAGAACTCTGTTTGGGGAAGTCAGAGTTTGCACACCAACCTTGAGTTATGTATCTAGTGCTTTCTCCCACCAACAGGATATAGTGAACATGGCTGAGATAAACCATATACTGTGCATTTCTGGCAGTTTGCATCTCGTTAAACTAGTTTTTACTTGTTCTTTTTTTTTTTTCTATTACTGTTTTTCAACAAGAACACCGTCAGCTCACATGATGAATGTGATGTCATTCGCAGAATTTGAAAAACGTTACCAAAAAATTTACTCTCTCTCTTATTATTCTGGCATTTTACCAAATATAAAAAAAAAAAAAACTTGGAATCGTAACCAAGCTAAATCAGACATTGAAAACTCAAGACACAGTTGCAGCATCAAAGGCCGATCTGTGCGCACATATCTTACATGTTCCTCCAATTTTCCTTCAGTAGCCTCAGTTTCCCTCACCCACAACATCCTTAGGAATACTTGCAGTCAGAGGAAAAAGGTCTGTGGTTTTGCAGAGGGTAAACATGCATGAATTTGTTCTGATGAACACTTGGAAAACAGAAGGATGTGGTTGGAACATGGCTGAAAGGCAGCTGAATGTATATCGAGCAACAGTGAAAAATCTAATCCAGACGAGCGCGTTTAACTGCTCGAGTTTCCACTCGACAGTCCGGCTGCTTTTCCTCAGCGAGTCGGACATAAACTACTCTTGTCAACATGCCCAGCTGCTCGTTGGACAGCAGCTTAAAAAACATTTGACTGTTTAACTAGGGCCAAGTGTGAACGGAGACGGGAGAGGAGGGGAGGGGGAAAGATAATGGAATTGTTCCGTCATTTTCCCAGCGGGACGCTGTGATGTGAAACCACAGATGAAACCTGACCTACTTACCGCCGAAGTATTTTCTCGGGGAGCGGCAAAAGCGAAGTCACAAACACGTTGCCGTAGCTGGAGGAGTAAACATGCAAACCTTGCTTTACTTGTTTCAGGCGCCAAGTTTCCGATTAAGTGGACGGCTCCCGAGGCCGCGCTGTACGGGAAATTCACCATCAAGTCAGACGTATGGTCGTTCGGCATCCTGCTCACAGAGCTGGTCACCAAGGGGAGGGTGCCCTATCCAGGTGAGACGTCTTCCTGTTGATTGGTCACGTCTGATAAATGCTGCATGTCGCCTCGTTAGGGTTTTTGCAAGGAAAAATAAGCCGCATTTACTACCACAAATGTTAGTGCATTTTGTTTCAATTTCATACGATAGACGAACACAAAATTTAAAATGAATTGCACACCATTTACTAAATAAAATCCAGAGCAATAAACTGCCTGTGAGGATAAATTCGTCTTGGTGGTGGCACCTTCTGATTCAGGCGACGGGAGCTAAACACCCAACGATGAGCTGAAACCGAGGCCGAGGTTTACGTCCCATTAGGACGTTATTCTACTTCACAACTATGCAGCACTTTCACATAAAAGAGCACACATATTTGAATCTGAAGTAAAAAAATCATCAAAAACAAGAAAAAAGGTCTCATAAGATATCAAACCACACCAACAATACGGCATATTAAAGCAAACAAAAACAAAGAACCAGCAGTAAATCACAGACTCTTAGATGCATTAAGCTGCTTAGTGCTGCTGGGAGCTTTGAATGAGGTCAGTGAGAGGGAATCTGTCCGCTTTCCCTCGTCCCCAGGCATGAACAACCGCGAGGTTCTGGAGCAGGTGGAGCGAGGCTACCGGATGCCGTGCCCTCAGGACTGCCCCACCTCCCTGCACGAGCTCATGGTGCAGTGCTGGAAGAAGGACCCCGAGGAGAGGCCCACCTTTGAGTATCTGCAAGCCTTTTTGGAGGACTACTTCACAGCCACTGAGCCTCAGTACCAGCCGGGGGATAATCTCTGAAGCGCCTCCGCCCTCATCTCGTGTCATTTCATGGGCGTTCCACCAGAGGGAGCCATGCACCTCCTTTTCTGTCATCTTAGAAAAGCTTTTTTTTTTTTGTTTTGTTTTTTGACGGACTTCTTCCAGACGTCATGGAAACGGGGACGGACGGCGGCAAACTGCACATCAGCTCCGAGGATGTTGATGGGGGCCGGAAGTAATAAACTTTCATAAATGAGCAACATAAGTTGTGTACTCTGTATGTATTGTAAATATTAATTGCTTGTTTACTTAACTTTTTTTGTTGTTTACTTTATATTACTTTTGATAATTTGGGAGAATATGGAATATATATATTTTTTTTCTTTTTAATTAAAGGTTAAAAATGTTTCAGTTTACGTTTTCTGGAGCAGTGTGTGTTTAACTCGGTGAAATTAAAGTTTCACAAAAAAACCATATACTGCTAGTGCGGTTGCAGGCGTCTTGGACCGAAGCATCTGACGTTTTTTTCTGAGACCTCAGCGCCATTTTTTATTTTTTTCCTTTTTTTTTACGAGGCTGATTTAACAATACTTCTCTTCTCAAGGAACTCAGATGTACTATAAAACCTGTTTTTGCCTTTCATCTCTTTAGTAATCTTCTTATAATGCAACGGAATGCCTTCACGCTTTACAAACACTAACTCGCATCATGGACTCGTCCGATCAAGCCCGAAGCGTAGGGCTAATTCAGCACCGATACTAAGTGCATCCATAGCATTTCAGCTCAAGCCGACAAGTTTTAGCTTGGCTTAAAGTAATCTTTAGTTTAGCTTTATGTAGTTGAAGCGGGGCGGACTTCCTCTCGAGCTGAAACCATTGTTTAGGTGACTGCTTAGTGTACTGATAATGTATGTCGCATTGACGTATGGAGTCAGGCTGTATAAGATCTCCTCTCTTTTTTTCTTTTTTCTTTTTTTTTTTTTGCTTTGACATGCTGAGAATGAAGGATGTGTACTTGTATTTGTCCCTGCATTACATGTACTTTTAAATAACATGTTCTTATGTTCAGCCAGTGTTATATGTTACTCTTTTTTTTGTTTGTTTTTGTTTGGGGTTTTTTTACTACAAGGTGTCAAACCTGCCTCTGGATGTGATCCAGGACAAATCGCCATTTCTGTGTGTATTTATGTTGCTTTCCATGGGTGGTAAAGTAAACTGTACATTTTCATTTTCTATCACTTCTTTTCCTAATTTATTAGGCATACAAAATTTTATTTTATTTTATTTTTTTGCTCTCGCTATTATTTATTGTCTGTCTATTACCTGTACACAGCTGGTTTTCAAATAAACAATCTTTCAAGTATTAGATTTGTGTTTCTGACATTCAAACAACTCTTTTTTTTAAGGGTTGCTGGGCAACCTGTTTTTTCAAAAGATAAGCTATGTAAAGAATGCATCATACTCATGATGATGTTTGTTTTGTCACACTTAAATGTTTCAGATAATCAAACACCTTATAATGCAAGACAAAGATAACCAGAGTAAGCATAGAAGTTTTTCAAAGATGAGTTTGGCTATTAAGGGGAGAAAAACCATTAATATCATCCTGACATTATGGTAAATGGCCTGTCCTTCAAAAGTGCTTCATCAAATCCATAAGACCCCAAAGCACTTCGCTCTACATTCACACACTTGCTTTTTAACTTTATGTGAAAAGGTAATTGACCCTCTTGTTGATCGTGAATAGACTGTAATTACCCACATTTTAAGAGAAACTGAGTTTAGCCTCAGACTATCAAAATAAAGAAAATTAACAACTAGTGTAGTCGGGATGATTTGCTGCTCCAGGAGAGCGTCCAACTAACAATTTATGACCGTAACCTCAAGCACATCTTAGATGGCCAGATTATCGGCAGATTATTATTATTCCAGATTAGCGGCAGATTATTATTATTCCAGATTAGCGGCAGATTATTATTATTCCAGATTATCGGCAGCTGGCCAATAATCTGGAACACACAAGCACCTTTAAACAGCTCGACAAAAAGTAAGATAAAAGCTCTGGTGTGTCCTACTTAAAGCCCAGAAATCCACCCAGTTCACGTCCTGTGACAAGACATTATGCAGTTTGTTCAATCCACGAAACTAGACTGGATTAAAAGAATTCAAAGAGGTGATCAAGAAATTACGAACTGCTTAATGGCGACCGGTGCCCTCCAGGTCGGCCCAAACACGTTGTTCCTTTTCCACATATTCCCAGGTTATTTTAGAGAATTTATTTTCTCTTGATAAATTAAATCATGATTTGAAAATACATTTTGCATTTACAAGAGTTATATTGGGTCTGTATTAAAATGTGTTTGTTGATAAAGTGTAACAAAAAGGCAAAAGCGATGAATCTGTTAAGGAGGCACATACTTTATTTATTTATTTATTTATTTATGTTTTTTCCGGCCCCGAATTCCCTCTCAACGTACTTTACAAGACAAACAGGTTCTACACATTTCAACTGGTAAAGAAACCAATTTGGTTCAGGTTCAGTTCAAATCAATCCAGTACTTTCCATCACTTCATCAGATTCTGATGGAATCTGAGTCCAAATTAGTATTAATTATAAACCAATGCAGTCAGATTAATAGAAAACTCTCTTCATACTAAGCCCACCGCACGACAATCTTTCATCTCGATCAAGCATTTGGCAACGATGGACATAATTTATTCACTTTTCTTTTTCAACTGCTTCCTAACATAAATACATCAGCCAATCACATGGCAGCAACTTAATATGTTTAGGTATTAAGACGTATCAGAATAGGGAAGATAAATTACGTTTGTTCCTCATGGGTTCATCAGAGTATTTTAGAAACTGCTGATTGTCATCCAGAACCGTTTCCATGGTTACAGAGAATGGTCCAAATGAGAAAAGATACAATATTATGTGGTCAAAAGGCCTCATTGATGTTAGAGGCCAAGGGAGAATGGACTGACGTGTTTGAGGTAATAAAACGAACCACTTGTTATAGCTAACATATATTTTTACTGTAGTATTTGTTAATATTTATGCTATCTTTGTGAGTGCCTCTATTATTTACATATGTGACGGGTGCTGTACATATAAAATATAATTCTTTTACTGATTACTTTTTCACTCTCAGAATGTATTTGATTCTAGCTTTAGAGAAATGATGCAACCAAAGTTCAAATTTCACAAATTTAGACTGTGAACGTCATATTGCCAGATTGCAAAGGTCAATTACCAAATAAATTATCTTAAATTCTTGATTTATTTCCGCCCTCAAAAAAAAAAAAAAATTGACATTCCTCACACATTTGGGTAAAACAATCTGCATCCTCCATACTCACGCACGTTCCAAGTTAGCTTCACACAAGTTTACTGCAGGTCACCGGAGGATTTGACACTGCATCTGCTGAGGGAGGAGAGATTCCTCCCTCCTCCTGTACCAATGAGCTCAGCCTCCTCAGCTGACCTCTGTTTCAGCCACATTATATTTTCTGCGTATCTCCAGCCAGCGGTGCTTATGTTGGAGGACAGTTTTGGTTTTCCTTGTTTTATTTGTGCATAGCTGTGTTTGTGTTGCTTTCACTGGCGTAGAATTTGACCCATTAAGTCATGTCTGTCCCGTATTTCCAAATGAAGAAATATTATCTACTAATATTAAAAGCATATTTTTAATACCTTTACAATGTGGTATGACGTCGACTTTTTTTTTTCCCATTTTCTGATTCTCCTTTGCTCTTTAATCTCTACATGTTGACATCTAAGATGATAAATATGTTAATATGTAACCATGGTTAGGAATTAAGACAATAATGGTATTCAATTAAAGAAATAAATATTTGTATGTATATAATTTATCACCTTTCAGCCACCAGGTGTCTTGGTGGTGTTGGACATTTGACAGAAGAATTGGTACCTTGACAAAAACAGGAAGTAAGGAAGGGACAATCCCTACACAAACAGATGCCTGATATAAAATAACTTGTGGTGGAAATCAATAACCACATGCTTAAAAATCATTGGTTATTGAATGAGACTCTCACTAAGTAGTAATTTACACCAAAAAAAAGTATGCATGTCTCCTCTATATATTATACAAAACATGTCTGCTACAGAGTTGCAACGTTATATCAAGACTAATCCACCGAGTTGTTGTTAACTCCAGATTTGGGGAAGACAGTTTGTTGTTGATTTTAGCTGCAGCCAATCGGGGTTCCCCATCCAGCCAGCTGGTCTGACCTTGCACCCCCCCCACAAGTGCCAAAAAAGGGTTTGACGGAGCAGCTGGTGAGCAGAGCTCCGGCTAAGAATAACCTGGGCTTTCTGGGATGGAGGGAAGGGGATAAAGTTATCCTGAAGTTATCAGGTCCCTTTGCTGACCAATACCCATGTGAGTCACCAATATCACTGGGTGGGATCCTCTGCTCGCCCCATCCAGACCCCTTGCTTTGCTTCGCTCCTTCCTCCCTTGCTCTGCTGGTCCCCCACACCTCTTTTAGCTGCCACACAGGCAGCTCCAAATTTCCCTTTAAACCTTCTCTCTTTTTTTTTCCCTGTAAGTATTTATTTGATTTCTTCTGTTTTTCCTTGTCACAACGGAAGACTGGAGGATGAAACATCAACACGTGGAAATGGAATAATTTACTATGAGGGACATGGATTTTTTATTTTTTTTTTAATTAACAAGTCAACTTTGATTGGATATACTGAAGTCATCCCCAGGCGGTTCTAAATGCGGAGGCTTGGTTTATATCTCTGAGATAGTCTCCACGTCACCATGGCTGAAGGTAGGAACTGTTTCACCTGCTCTCACCAGCATTAACGCACAAACAATATCTGCCATTTTAATACATGAATAATGTTTCGACGAGCAATTTGCTCGGTGGAGTAAGTGTTGAAAATGGTTGCTATAAATACTGGATATCATGTTGCAGGAGAATTAGCATTGCTCTCATGTGACGGACATGACTTGTGCTGCTGACTTCAGGTTTTAAAAAGCTATGGTGTAAAACAAAACTTCACCTGTTCTGATTAAAGTTGTTTGGCTTCATCGACTTCATAAGAAAACATTTATTATTATAGTTTTTCTGTAGATTCTTAGCTAAATTGACTGAATTTGCATTTATGGAACCATGCAAAAGTATTTATAGATTTTTTTTTTTAATTTACATATTTGTCACATTACAGCTACAAACTGCAATGGATTTTATTGGTAGAGTCACAGTGCAGTGTTAAGAGTTATCAATATAAATTGTTTCTTTTTTACAAGCAAGGATCTGGCATGTGTGACCTGCACTTGTTTTCAACCCCTTTTTAGACTGATACCCCTAAATGAAATCTCCACAAAGCTGGCCTTTATGGAAGAGTGGCAAGCAGAAAGTTCTGTTTGTAGTTTGTCAGAATCATGAAGGAGACATATGGACGACGCCAGAGAAGGCTCATATAAAACATGGCGGTGTTGGCTTCATACTGTGGCGATGCTTTTCTTTTGTAGGGGAGGAGATGCGGGTCAAAGTTGGAAGGTTGATGGAGCAAATCAGGTTTATTCTGGAAGAAAACCTTTTAGAGGCTTTCAGGAAACTTGAGGCTGGTCCTTCCTGCAGCACAACAGTGGTAAACATTCAGCCGGAGCTCCAGGTTTTGATCAAAACCTGTGTTAAAATGGACCAAAGTTTAGACACAAATTTAAGTAAGAACCTATGGCAAGCTCAACGACACTCTATGTCCAATCTGGCCAATGTTAGGTTAACGTACATCTATTGAAGTAATATGTAGAAAAACGTGCAGAGTTTCAGTTTGTAGATGCGCAAAGCTGGAGGAGACACACTTCAAAAAAACACTTGCAGCTGTAATTACAACAAAAGGTGGCTCCACAAACTATGAACACAGAAGGGCTGAATACAAATACCCGCAACAGTTCTCAAAAGTTTATTTGAGCAAACTTTTGCAAACTGTTTAATTTAATTTTCCAGCATATGCACATATAGAATTCAAAGAAATAGCTTTTAAGTCTGTGACTGTAATGTGACAAAAGGTCAAGAGAAATGAACACTTTAGCAAGGCAGTGTCTCAGAGTTACACCAACACCAACAACAGCACAGAGCAGCACAGCATTACAGCTCCCACTATGTTTGTGATGGAGAAGTCCTCTGTTACCAACAACTATTCTTCATTTCAGTCTTAACCAGGGAGACTAACTTAGTACCAAAACAGGTAGAACTGATTAAGTGTATTTTTTAGTATTTGTTTGCTTAATTTGTATCTGTTGTTTTTGGCAATGTTGCACTTTGACATTGAGTTTCAAAAATAGGATGGAGAGTATTAGCACTGGTCAAAATTCACAAGCAGGTGAATAAGTTGCATATAAATGTTGAGGGAAGCATGGCATCAGTCACTTGTGACCTCATCAAACACCTCAGATTAATCTGTTTTTTCAACCATTATCTAATATCATTTCAGTGCCGCTTTCTGGTGTCTACTGGGTTTGTTGATAAATTTGTGTTATATTTTATATCAGTCAGATTAGGGGCATATGTTCTGAGACTAAATTACTTTTTTTTTTTTAAGTATTTTTATGGTCAGATAAATTGCATCCAGATTTTCCGAAACATCTACTATTTAAAAACCAGAAGGCTTCAGTGCCCCCTGGTGGACAAACTATGTAATTAAATCTCATCGCATTAGAATTGATAAAGCAACTGCTTGCTGCTCAATCATTCAATCATCACTCTCGTGTATCCCACCCACAGGAGCCAAACCCCACTCGGCGAGTGCAGCCGGGGGCTCCAGCAGAGCAGCGCAGACAAGCTCTCTCAAATCAAAAGCTTTGGAGCTCGTCAGAAAGGTGAAAGTGTCTGTGGAGCTGCTGATCGCCCTGGCTGCTCTCCTGTCCTGGGTGGTGGTAGGTGTGGTGATGTTCGACTTTGTCGAATACAAAGCAGTACCAGGTGCGTCGCAAACGCCTTGGAGTGTGTTCGCTTAAATCGTAACCGATCTCTGAATGTTTTTGTTTTCGTTTCTGTCTTCCCCCCAGATGTACAGCAAATCATTACGGACCCAGTTCAAGCTGTAAACGATGCTGTGGACGAGGTGTCCAGTCTGCTAAATAAGTTCCAAGGTACGCCTTGGTGTAAAGTTCCTGACTGACATACATGTGAATATGTCAGTCAGGAACTGAAATAGCTTCGCTTTTTTTTCTTTTTTTTTTTTTTTCCAGAATGTGCTCCTGATTTAAGTAGCCCCTCGTCTGCTGCGTCTTACGCTGCTGAAGAGGTTATAGAAGCAAAAGATGCATTTGTTCGATACTTTTCAGATGAAGAAGGTATGCCAATGCACCTGTAGTCAACAAAACAAATGAAATAAAATGTAAGACTAACGTAATGTGCCTGCATCGTACATCACAGGAACCTTTTATCCAAGCTACATCGATCCCGTGGTCATTGGAAGAAGAGCTTTCCACTCAACCAACGACTTTGTGTATGGCGTGGTTGGCTCCTTCAGGGACTCACTGTGTGCCACTGTGGATACTGTAACGGATGCAGTTTTGGATATAAAAAAAGGTGTGTGAAATAGTGTCTAATTGTATTATAATTAAATAAAACATAATCAGTCTTTCGAAATTCTTGCAACAAAAGCCTACTTGAGCTAATTTTGGATTTGTTTCTCCCAAATCCTTTGTCTTCTCCTCAGGAAAACTTGACCTCAGCTACATTGACCCTGTGATAATTGGCAGAGGGTTCTTCAGTGTTATTAACAACTTTGTTTCCGAAGTGGGGGCCTTCATCCAGAGTTCGCTCTGCCTCCTCGTGGACTCCACATTGGATGTAGTGAAAGGTGCCGTCTGAGAACAGCTGTGGTCATGCTGGGAAAAATTAGGGCACCCTATGATAACCCTGTTACTTATTAATAAAACATTATTTTAAAAAGCACAGTTTATGGTTAGGAATTCAAGAAGATCAGACATTTCTTAACGATGAACTGAATATTTTACGCGCTTTCCAGATTCTTCACATGACTGCATCTCACATAGTTTGCATTGCCCACTACACCGTGAAGCGGGATTCTCTTTTAATACCACGTTTGTGTTTTTCAGGAACCACTGACATTAGCTTCATCGATCCCGTAGTACTTGGCAGGACATTTTTCAGTGCTATAAATGACACTGTTGGTGGAATAACAGGCTACGTCCAGGACATACTGTGTGCCGTCTTAGACACCGTGCTGGATGTATCTAAAGGTACCACATCTCATTTCCTTCTTTGTCTATTGTGCGAGACTCAAATTACGATGTGAAAAATCTAAATAAAAAATGTAAGTTCAAGTTATTTATATAGTGCAAATGCACATGAGATGTAATCTCGAGGTTCTTTATCTATTTAAACCAATTGTACTAAATTCTCTTTTACATAAGTAAAACTCATCACTGACTTTAAAATCAGATGTCTATTTAATTCAGCTAAAACGTGATGAGCTGTTCCCGCAAAGCAGAGTTGTGCATTTTAAGAAGCACAGGAAAAAAAAAAAAAAAAAAAGTCCTTTTTCCTGGTCTCTTGATTCCCTTCAGTACAACTTTTTCATCTTCAAATTTATGTAAAACTAAAAACCTTTTATGGCGTCACTTGACTGAAGTTTGTCTTGCTCTTCTCAGGAACAATCGACATCAGCTATGCCGACCCCGTGGTCCTGGGCAGGAAATTCTTCAATATCATAAATGATGCTGTGAATGGATTAGTGGGCTGCATTCAGGACATATTTTGTGCTTTATTTGATATCATATTGGATATCTCTAAGGGTGAGGCCTTCCTATTTTCCTGTTTATTTTTTTGTGCCAATTGTAACTACAGATTAATAATTTATGTTTCATATGTTTTATCAAAGTCGTTTTTTCTGTTTCCTTTTCTTTCAAAATGCAAATACATGATTACGTCATGTCTTAATTGTAGGATGTCAGTCTGAAATAAACTTAAACTTAGAAAATGTGTTTTATTTTATTTCATTTTATACTTTTCACGCAATTTAATAAAGTCAGTTTTTTTCTGTAAATGCTGGTAAAAGCTGAAATACGTTGAATTTGAGATTATGTTTAAGGTATTATTTTTATCAGTTAACTTTGGTGGCAGCATCATTAAGTTCTAATTATTGCCTCCACAACGACACAAATGCATAATAATAAGTATTATACATTTATTACTCTTCACAGGAACCATTGACATCAGCTTTATTGACCCTGTGGTGATCGGCAGAAACATCTTCCATATTCTTGATGAATTTGTGAATAGCATCACAGGATACATCCAGAATGTGCTTTGCGCGATCTTGGATGTGGTACTGGACACAGTGAAAGGTACAATGCCACCTAGATTTATTACCTTATATCTAAATTTCACATTCCATTGAACGCTCTGGCTCCATTTTGATGTACTTATTTTTATCAGACCTCCAGGAGGCTGTGGGATTCAGCCCCTTATCAGCTCTGCAGAAAACAGCAGAAATCATTAAAGAACATATCAACATTATTATGAGCTACCTCTCTACAACACTGATAGGTGAACAAAGTGAGTCATTGTAACATAATGCGTTCAGAGAGCGGTTCTGCACGTTTAGTGCGTCCTTCACACAGAAACATGTTCTGGTTCTTCCAGCGATCATTCCGGACGTTTCCGTGGACCCGATGAAAGTTGTTGAGGATGCGGTACTGGAATTTACCGACAAGAAGGATTTGTTCCTGGGCTACATGTCAAGTATGATTGGTGGTGATCAAGGTGGGGCTTTCAGCAATTACTGTGAATCACAAAACATTATGATACTCTGAAATCTGATCACTATTAATTTATCTGATTTTAGGTGAACCTGTCAGTCCTCTCACCGTAAATGTTGTCACTGAAAAAGGTTTGGATTTTCGATCTTGCAAGTTGTCAGAATATAGTTGTTACGCATTTCGATATGATACGATACGATGTATTACGATGCAATATGACACTTTAGAGCTTATTACAATACTCTGTGGTGTAGAAAGCTCAAAACCAAAAATCTCTGCTCCTCTTTGTTTAGATGAAGCTGTTGTTTCTCCATCTGATATCACTCTGGTGAGAAAGAAAGGTAAGCAATACAATAATTTTCCCGCATGTTGCTGCAAAAAGACACTAATGCTCGACTCTAAAAACAGCCATATCTTCTTGTTGTAGGGGAGTTTCTACCTCCACCTGAAAAAGGTGAGAAAAAGTCTCCATGCTGGGAACATATGATTGTATTTTATTTATGTTAGCAGGTAGATTGGTTTCTCTACAGATTAACTAAAGACCTCTGTGGCATGTTGGTAGTAATTGCATTTCTTTTTCTTTTTTTTTTACCACAATTAACCGGGTTGATGATGTGGTCTTCGTTATTGACTTTGTTAATGTTTATTTCACACACCAGCCTTAAAACATTGTAAACGGTTTGTTGGTTTACGTTTTGTACCTGTCCTGGCATGACTGAATATGCATCATAATGTTTGTCATAATAAATATGTTACACAATACTGACTTCATTTTCTGTTATCACAATTTGTTGTAACCTTTCACAAAACTACATGATTTTTGTTGTTGTTGTTATGACTACGATTATCTTGTGTTGATCCTTAAAGAACATTGTCTTTGTATGAATGCATATGGGAACCTAAAAAAAATAATCAATATTGCATTTTCTGCGTCCTGCATTTTCTGTGTGACTAAATGTAAACTTTATCTCAGCTATTTATAGAGACATCCTTGTATAATATGAATGGAAATATTTGAACACATACACAGTGAATGAAACAAATTTTTACTGTCAAACGGAATCAGCTTGGGTCAATACTAAATGCAGTTTTTTAATGATGAGTTAAGGGAATACAGCAGCCAAAAGCATTTTGCTTGCACTTAAGTGCAGACTTGGGCTAAATCACTTAAAAGTCTTCATTTGTTTTAGTTTCCAACAAGGCATTTATGTTCTTTTGGGTCAGCAGTGGTTTTGGCCTTGAAACTTTCCCACAGTGAGGTCAGAGTTCCCCACATGAACTCTGACCTTAAGTGAGGCACGTTTGAACACCAGAGCAATTTAAACAATTTCAGTAGTTTTTTTTTTTTTTTTAAAGCTGCATTTTGTATTTACCCAGGTTATATCTGTCTGATATTAACGGTGTTTAGCTTTTGGGTTAACAGAACGACATTTTTTTGTAGATTCAGGTTCAGTTGGGAGGTTCTCCATGTACAGAGGTCATAAAGGTTAAATATTTCTTTTTATCTAAAATAAATAAAAACAGTGCCCAAATATTTACATGCTTAACTCTACTGTAAATATTTGGGTTTTATTAACTGGATTTGAGTATTTGATTTGATCTGTGCATCAGTCAAAAAAAAAAAAGTCTCTAATACTATCATCTTGGGTATTTCTGCTATTTCCACTCTTTTTCACCCTAAAGACTATTTTATCTTCATGTAAATTAGCAAAGGTGTGGACATGGGTTTGGTGGTGATTACAAAAGTCCCTGATACAGTTGCAGAGATGATGCATGCCATCGAAGATGAAGCTGCTTCTGCTGCAGAGGAGGCTGAGGCTGAAAAGGCCACCGGAGCTGCCGACGAAGCAGGAGTGGCCAAAGCAGAGGAAGATGAGGGTATTCAGACGTTTATTCGGTCACACATTCACCAAACTGAAGACCAATCACTAAATTTGATGCTATCACTCTATTAGTGAAACATACAGAAGAAATCCAACTTGAGTCTTCGCTGGAAGAGGAAATCATCGATGTTGGAGTTGAGGAGGAAACAGAGATGGTGGATGAGGTTACACCAAAGGAAGATGAAGAACAACTGGCGCATGAGGTGGAAGACGAGACTTCAAAAACAGGACAAGAACAAGAGGAGGGAGAAGTTAAAACAGACGATATCTTAGTAGAAGAAGAAGAAGAAGAAAAGGAGACGCCAACAACAGAGGGAGAGTTAGCAGAACAAGAGGAAGAGGAAAAATCAAAAATTGAAGCAACAATAGAAGATAAAGGCGAGGAGGAACCTGAAACTTTTGAGGTTTTGGTAGAGAGTAAGGAGGAAACTGAGGAGAAGGAAGAATTAGAGGAAATAAAAATTGAAGGCAGGGAACAAGATCAGGAGGAAGAGGAGGACTCCACAGCTGAAGAGGAACTGATTGACAGTGAGGGGGAAGACGACAAAGCTCAGTATGAAGCTGCTGATGAAGATTTGGAAAAACAGTCATTAGTTCAACAACCAGAACTTGTGCTTTCCAAAACTCCTGTCAATGACTCTGCTGTATCCGAGTCGGGCGAACAGGAAGAGGAAAAAGTAGGAACATCTCCTGATTACACGGACGAAGATTATGCAGAACTGAAGCATGATCACGATGAAAACAATAATAACAGCGAGAGCAAAAAGGCAGAACCTGAACAAAAGAGGAAGACTCGTGTTCCCTTTGAGAGGCTGAAGAAAGCTGGCTACAAAATATCACCAAAAGAACCCGCTGGCCAATTTGAGACAGGTATTATCATCACAAATACTTGGTTTTTATTTCCACCGAGGTTATCAAAAATGTTTGATGTGATAAATGACTGTGGTTTTGTTGATTGTACCCATTTTGCTGACATATTTCAATGGTTTATTGATTGTTCTCCAACAATACATCATAATGTGACCAAGACCCAACAGTGACAAATGAGCCTCACTGAAGTTGATGTTTGTGTGTATGTTTTGGCTAAGCAGTATGGATGTGAGGTCTTGTGGCTTGGTTAAAAATATCAAAAAGATGCGTTATGATCTGTAGAAACCAAATTTAAAGTTTTGGGCCACAAGTCCACAAGGTACATGACCCGACACAAAAACTTGGTAGTGGCAGCATTATGCTGTTTAATTCAAATGGAACTGGGGATTTTTATGACAGAGTACACATCCAAAGGTCTGTGCAATTAAGACATGATGCTATCCTGACCCATTTTTTTCAGTTATGTCAGAAATAATGAACAAAAAGTCCAGAAAACTGACTGAGAGAGGTTTGGGGAAGAATAAAAAACAATTCTGATACTGTGTCATGCAAGATAAAAAGCAAATTGTAAACAAAATATATGCAAACTTCTTAATTAGAAGAAAGGAAATGATAAGATATAAATAAAAAACTTATAATTAAAAAAAAATCTTAACTGACCTAAAACCATAAAAGTTTGGTTTGATTTAAAGGAGTTAACAGAAATTTGGAAAAATGAAAAAATAAAGTATGAGTATCAGGCATGTACAGTCTAGATATTTAAATTATTTATGTAGAATCTTCAATAATAAAACCTAAAATTAAATAATAAATGTTCTGATTATTTTAGAACATGAGGAAAAAGAAAAGGAAACTCCTGCTACCACAGAAGACAGCCAAATTCTGAAAGAAACAATACAAGTACAAATACATACAGAGGAAAAGAAATCTCAAAAAGAAGACATAAAAGTTGAGAAGACTCCAAAGG
>NW_015115031.1:0-66535 GCF_001443285.1 Poecilia latipinna
TTCTAGCCACATAAAAATGCAGACAAAAAAAGAAAAGTTTTAGAATAAAAAAAAAAAAAAAAAAAAAAAAAAAATCCACAGAACCATTCAATGAATTAGAATAATATTAAAAAGTGATTATATAGATTAACTGCACAGATGGATGTTGGAAAGCTCTTATTTCTGTTAGTTATGACGACTTTACTGTGTACAGGTAATAAAAACATAACATTTAAAATTAGAGTTTTTACATCAAACCAATAAATAATAAAAAAAACCCAGAAATGTGGCTCAATAAAACATATGTTTAATACCTGCTTTTAAACATTATTTTCAAAAGACACTTTTAGTCTGAGAAGAGGGCCTCATCCAAACACATATCCTATTTTATTGAACATATATGTATGTATAATTGCAAAGAAGAGGCCTTTTGCAATTCTTTTCATAAAAATAACTTCATATCAAATGGGAAAATAAATACATATTAAATTAAAACTATAAATATTTATAAAACCAGCCCACAAGAATCTCAAGACACATTAGAAAATCAACTCATTTTTTTTCCCTGTAAATAAAAAAACTAAACAAAATTTCCAAGCCAAGCAAATATTCTTAGACTGCATTGCATTTGTTACACACAGAAAACAGCAACAATGTAAAACTTCTGTTTATCGACAGTTACAGATTATTCAGATTATGAGCAAGACTAAACTTGTGTGTGAATGCTTGCGAAATTGTTATCATTTTGCCAATGTAATTTTAAACAACTGATCTGTATGGGGAACATGTAATGTGAAATATCTGTTCTTTGACAACTGTATATTTTCTTTCAAGATGTAAAACATATTTTAATCCTCACTAAAAATATTTTCATTTGTTTGGGAATTTACTTTGAAATGTGCAAAATAAAACGTTTTGTAGTCAACCTTGTAAGGCAGTATAGTACCAATTCAGTTAATGTAATGTAATGTAATAATAATAATAATAATAATAATAATAATAATAATAATAATAATAATAATAATAATAATAATAATAATAATAATAAAAAAGATTTCTCTCCTTTTGCAAAGTGTTCTTGTGTTTTCATTCATGTAAATTTGCAAAATGCTGTTAATAGTTGCATTTTAATTATACTTTACACAAATCTTAACATTTAAGCTATGTTTAATTGAGCTAAATAAAGATGTCATGTGATTGTTAATAATGTAAAGTGCATTTAGCTGGAATTAGGCCTTTGGGACTGACACAAATGCCTACCCTGCTGGTTTGTGTGGTGCCTTAATAATTGATTACCTTGTTTCATTGTCACTAAAAACTCATATCAAGAAAGGAGTGTCCAGCTCATCTTACTGATTGAGTCTGCCTGAAACTTTAATCCACATCCCATCTTCAGCAGATAACAAGCGGGTGTGCTCATGCAAAACTTGGGAGGCCAAAACATGTGGAGGCTCACACACATTTTCTCTCATTCCCACTCTTTTGGAGCACCCAACTATCGGAGACATTGCTACTTGACATTGTGTACGCAAAGGATCGTTGTGAAAGATTTAACTGCCATCATAGGACATTTGAATGGGCTTTGCAAGCTTACCGTAAGAACTCTATCTATAATGCAGAGGGTGACAGCTCTGCTACCGTTCGTACACAAGCTGAGCCTCTATGATGTATGTGTGTAGATTTCCTTCATTATTTATGGATGACAACCTACAAACATATTAGTGGCCATTCTTGACACACACAGGACATTCGTGGAAGGTGATTTCTTGAAAGGCGTTATTGTTCTTCGTAGAAGCAAGTGATCGGTTGTCTGATGTAATTCAAGGAGTCTCTGTTTCTCAGACTGCTGCACGTTTGCAACATGAACTTTTAAGACACACCCTGCTTTAAGCCCTGTGCAGTTGTTACATGTGCTGACGCATCCTCAGACTCGGTAATGGTTGTCATGAAGCAGGAGACCGGTATTTTGCAAAACTTTTCCAAATGAGAAGGCGCAAATAGGACAAGGTGGCAATCGTCTTCCAGGATAACGTTGCTGTGCCTTATTTACTGTATGAAGGCAATTTGTCTGGTTGGAGAGGTTTGCTCATGGTTTACTTGTGGATGCTGTAGTCATAAATATTATTTTGCCCAAATCTTCCTATCATTAAAAAGTGTCAGTATGTAAATATGGAGCTTAGCTTAAAACAATTTGACATCATCTTCAAGAAGTGCAGACTGCAATGAGATTTTGTCATTTTATATACACTCAACACTTAATAAAGGATTTTTATAGATTTGTCAGCTGCACATCAATGATATAAATCTTCAAAACTCCCACATCACAAAGATGCTTTGTTGCACTGAAATGTGCACTGTGAAATCTATGCTAATACACCGCCATGTGCAGGAATGGATGTTCCTGCTGAAATCTAGACTCACAAGACTAAGTAAGAGTTTAAAATTGGTGATCCTGTACACATTTTAGCATTAGAGATGACATTCTGGATGCTTTGGTTGTAACAAGTTGTTATCTGCTGCTTTTCTGTAACATTAAACGTATTCTACTCTGACAATAAAAAGGATTTTTCATCTCTAACTGCCTCTTTCTCTTTCTGGGGCCATTTTCTGTAAAATCAAAGACATGGAGGTGCATAAAAATGCCAGTAGATTAGGAGTTCCTAAAATATTGAAATCATTATATCTTGCCCAAGCAACTTGTCAAAGTCACAAAGTCAAAATTCACTTCAGCAAATTATCTCCATTACATCTATACATCTAAATGCATTGACCGGCTGCCATGTTATGAGCTAGTTAGTTACCCACTGAACAGGTATTTGTGATACAGTGTCTATTGAGTGTAAGGTAAGGTAATTTTATTTATATAGCACATTTTCAGCAACTAGGCAATTCAAAGTGCTTTACATGAATTAAAAGGAAATACAAACAAATAACAAACCAAAGGAAAGCGCAAAAGAAGAAAGAGAATCTAATGTTGTTCTAGAGTATTGAAACTAAGTGCTCCTGTTCAGGGTCGTATTCATTTAGTTTAAAACTGAAGAGTTTGCATGGAGCTTAATATTTAACTTAGACTGATTACATAATTTTTAAATTTCACGTTGGTTGTTACAGTAACTCAATCTGGAAGCAGCTTTTTCATCACATACATTTTACTCTGTAAAGTTATTACTTTGATAGCTAATTTTCACTTTCACTTGAATAAGATATGTTACGTTGAAGTAGCTCTACTCTCACTTGAGTAAAATTTTGGGAATTTTGACTTTTATCCTTTTTTTGTATGAAATCCTAATTTAGGAGATTAGTGTTTTGATCTAAATGCTCACTCTGTCTCATTATGTTTTTAGGACAGAAAAATCACCCACTGTTTTAAATATAATGTCAACTAATGCAAAATATAGAAATGACGATATAAAATCTGCATTTGGCAGGATTCAGCTCACATTGTGAATAATGCACATATCATCAAAATCATTGTATTTTGAAAAAAAAGAGCAGTATCAATCATGGAATAACATAAAGAAAACTATGAATCACACAGAAATATTAAACTATTTTTTGTTATTTGTTTCATGTTTGAAAGTAGCTGTATTTAGGAATTATTTTGTAATCTCATGTACTGCTGCTGGCGTGCGGAAATAATCTGAACGATTAAATGGCGCCCTCTTGTGTTTGGACAACCTAAGTCATGATTCAGTTAAACAGATTTTGAATTTTTTGACTCCTCTACCTATGGACTGAAGAAAGAACAATCAGAATGTAACCAAATGATATACGTGGTTTATAGTAAAGTAAGGTTTTTGTATACAGCCTTGTCATTATGCTGAGTCCTGCTGTTGCATTAGGACTGCAAGTAAATATGCAGTATACCATAAATTTTGCTAGTGGAACTGATGTGCACTGTTCAAGAATATAATTTGTATCTCCTTTATGTATTGGTTTCAAATGCTTTAAGTTGTAAAAAGAATAAAAATAAATTTGGAAATATTTCTTGATTTGTTATCGTGTTAATATGTTATTGATTTGTATGTTGTTATTTAATTCTTTCAAAAAAAAAATACCAGAATTTACATAGTATTATAATTTGTCTGATTGCATCAGGTATTACAATCAGTTGCTCCTCAAGCAGCCCTTTTACCAGAAACTAACTTCAGTTTTTTTTTAAGATTATTTTTTTACTTGAAAATCTTTTGTAAAGGTTCTCTTTCTTGAGGACGAGCATTTCCTATCTCTTATTGGTTCATCTCATTCATCTCAATGTTTTTTTTTTCTTCTGAAAATAACATGTAGACTCCTGAATGACTGAGTAAAGATGCATCTAATCAAATTCTGACTTCATCAAACTACCAACATATAAAAAATAAAAAGACAAATAGATTGGGAAATATCCACATGAAAACACGAATTCTATTTTTTTTTTTTTTTGCATGTTTAGAGATTGCAAGAAGTACTTTAGAAGTAAAACCAATGAAAAATAAATTGTATTACTTTTAAATTAAAATTGTATACTGTTACATGAAAATTCAAATTAAACTTACAAAATAATTTATATTTAATAAAGAATAAAACAATTTTTAATTTGTTTTAATTTTTTCCTGCCGGATGTGACGACACCGTGGCCTCTCTTTCCGGTGCAGGCGTGTTAGCAGCACTCGCTGCCTGTCAACATCACACCTCTTCCGAGGGTTTTTTGTGTTTTGTGTTTTAAGTGTTTGTCCCTGGCACTGGTCCGAGGTGCTCCGCCATGTCCATGTACCAGGTAAAGCCCGTCTCTCCGGACATAAAGATTGATTTGCCCACCTGCATGTACAAGTTACCAAATATCCACACGAGGCAAGAGAACAGCTGCAGCTCGGACCATGCGCTTCAGGTAACCGCTTACTGGTTTGATTTCAGTCAGGATTTTTAGAGCTATCAAGCCTCAATTATAACATTGTGCCTTTTTCCCCCCTTGTTATGTTTTGGTATACGTTCCTCCCAGCTTGTTTATTTTTTAGCCAAGTTAGCTTCCTGTGCTTCCATGACTGTGAAAATGTCAAATGTGGCTGATGCAACCAGTGCTCTATGTAGTCATGAGATTATGGAAGTATTATATTATCAAAAGCTAAATGAATGACTTTAGTGACTAAAGATTATACAAAAATCTATCTTTTAGGTCAACTTCATGTGTGGTTTTTAGAAAATGAATGAAAATGAAAAAAAGTCACCAACTAGATTTAACTTGGCCCACTAAGAAATAATCACTTTCTTCAAAAGGGATACGAGCTGCTGATGAAAAATGTATTACTGTGTCAAAAAGATGAGATTTTTCACAGATTTTCTTTGTTGCATGACTAAGATAACTGCTGGTTGAAATTTTTTCTGCTCAATAATACATCTCTCAATAGATGTTTGCTGTGATCATGGTTATGATCAGCGTTTACTTAAATAATTGTTGAAATAGGATCAGAAAAAGAAAAAAAAATCAACACTGCAATGTTTTATGGTGAACGTAAGAATGCCAAAATTATACAGCTCTTTAGCTTCTGAGACATCGCTTGCAACTTTAACATTTGTTCACATAATTTAGCAATGTGAACTACATAATATCTTTAATAAAAATATATAAAAACATATCTAAATGAATGCCTTTAGTGACTAAAACCAACAATCCATTATTAAAGACAAACAGCAGATATCATTTCTGATCTTTGGCACACTGTATTTAATTTACTGTTGGTTCAGTTGAACAGGTTTAGTCACAAGATGCATTTCTTAAGGTAGAACAGCTGATTTGCAGAATACTCTGACAGAACAAGGTTCTCTGTTTACTGTTTTTTTTTTTCCTGACTTGATGGCGAAAGAATTTTCCAAGACTACACTGTTGAACTTTTACTACTCAGATCTTTTGACATTGTTTTTCAGATTGTTTTCGAAACATTACCTCCCTGCTATGCTTGTTCTAATCACAGCTTTATGTAAATGTCAATTTTTTTTTTTTTTTCCTTAAGGAGAACACATTTTTTGATGCAACAGTGTGTTAAATAAAACACTTTTCATTGATTAATTTTATTTTCACCGAAATGGCGGACAAGCATCTCTTTTTCGTGAAGCTGTTGCCGCTCCTCTGATGGAAGAGATCAAGATGGAGGCAAAGCTTCCTGTAAATACTGCTGTGTAGTCCCTGTTTATCAGCGTTGCTCTGCGGAGCAGTTTACCCAACTTACCGTCGTCAGCAAAACCTTCTCGGTGCTCCTTTGCAGTAATATCCAAGTGTTTCTTTTCCTTTCTGTCCAGCAAGTGTGTAGCATCTAAAGCTTCCCCTTAATTGCTATTTAATGATATTTCCTATAATGGGAACTCTAATATGGAAATGTGTTATTTATTTATATACATATTCCAAAAAATTAGGCCCTTATGAAATCATAAAGTATCTAGACCAGGTAATTAGCAAGGCATGCAAAACTTCAGCAAAGTTTTTTTCTTATTTTTTTAATGGTTATGTATTTAGGGATTTGTTGTTCTTGTTGGTCGTCATGTTAACGTATTGGTTAAATGCAGTCACTTCAGCTTTGCAAAGCTAAACTACGTCTTTCTGTCTTTCCAGAATGGCGACGTGGACCCGGCAGTCAGGGCTCTGGAGGTGCGTCAGGATGAGATCATGAGGAAGCTGTACGAGCTGAAAGCGGCGGTCGAAGGCCTCGCCAAGACTGTGACGACCCCAGATGCAGATCTGGACGTGACGGTCAGCAGCAGCCTCTCCTCACAGAGCTCCAGCTGCGACATCTTCAAAGCAACTAAAAACCTGGATGCACTGCTGGGGAAGGTAGAGAAGTGATGCGTGTTGTAGCATGTACGGCTAACTGGGCCATTAGGGCTTTTAGATTTTGGAGAAATCGTAAGACTCTACTAACCAGCTGCCCCTATCTGTATCGATAGCAGTCTTGGTAGATTAGAGGATTTGGACAGACGCTTTCCCATTTGTGGCTGCTGTAATGGTTTAACTGTAATAGAGAAATCGACTTAATACTCACGACACATTTTCCTTCGCCCGTTTAGGACCTGGGCGCTCTCCGGGACATCGTCATAAATGCAAACCCTGCGCAGCCTCCCCTCACCCTGCTGGTTCTCCACAACCTGCTGTGTCAGCACTATCGGGTTCTCTCCACTGTCCACGTCCACTCTTCGGTCAGCAGCGTGCCGCCACAGCTCCTGTCCTGCCTGGGTCCCAAACACGCAGACAGTTACGCTCGCCATATGTTCCAGCTGGGCTTCACCCTCATATGGAAGAACGGTAAGGGGGCACTGACACAGGTGCGTTGTAGTTATGTTCTGCCAGGTTCAGACTACTAGATTATGGTTTTATTTGGGTAGAGAGCAAGACTGCACAAGATGAATTGGAATACGATTTCTCAATGCTATGACAGGAATATCTGTCAAAATTAGCTTCCGTTTTTTTCTGACCTTCCTCTAAAAGTAAACAACAGGTGCAGGAAGGGAACGCTGTGAAAGTCTACCCAACCTGCAAAATACATTTTTGGCATGTCGAATTTGCATGCACAACATTTGCATGGTATTGCAATTTTACACTTATTGATATTACAGTAATGACTGCAGCGTATTGTGCAGGTCTTGTAGAGGTACACTGTTTAGAGATTTTGTGAAGCCCAGACCTGTAAATATCTTTTTTATTTTTATTTTTTTTCCATTTTCTTCTTTGATGATCCTGGCCTATTATCACTCAAAATCTGTTTGTGCTAGTGTTAACGGACTGGAAAAAGCTTCTCACAGACCAGCCAGCAATACAATTTAGTTCCTTATCGTCCTTGTTGAAGACACTCACAAGCCCCTGACTTATTATTTTTTGTCATCTACAGTTCTCTTGCACAAAAGTGTGTTTTTTTTTTATTTATTTTTTTTTTTTTATGTGGTTACACCATCATCCGCGTAGCTCTTTGAGATTTAATCTGTTTTGTTTACATGTGTTTACACTCCTGAGGCTGTAATATTGTTGCACATAGGAAACGGCTTTCTGGATCCACGGCTTTATTCACTCTCCTCTATTCTTGCTGTATGTTTGTTGGCTGTAGTATTCTTTTCATTTCTTGTTTCTTATTAGCCGCTACTGCTCCTGACATCTCAAGTCAACGACCGGCTCCTTCATTAGAGTTAGCATGCCAGATATTTGGTCAGAGACTGGAACTTGTCATATCCAAGTTTGATTGTCCAAATTTGATGAATGGTGAATTCTAATTTATCATGCAACTACAAGTTTTTTTTTTGTTTTTTTGCAATGTGAAGAGTGTTTACAGTCCCCTGCAAAACATTCAGGGGGTATTAACCCTTTGAACTTCACGTTTTGTCACAACCACAAATTTCAGTGTATTTTACTGTTTTGTGATGTCATTGGGTAATAACATCATAAAGACCAAGAAAACATCAGAAAAACAAAGCAAAGTGGAAGCAGGGATAAAGTTGTGAATATTTTTCCCTGTTGCCAGTTTACCCTTTGTGATGGAAAATGGATTTTGGACCTCACATCTCATGAAACTAAGTTGGCAGTAAAATATGTAGTTCAAATATCAGGGCAGAAAATGTCCTAAGTAAAAGTAAACAAAAAAAGAAACCCCAAAAAAACAGTGTATATGATTTTAAATTCTGCATTAATGCATCATACTGTTCCGAAATCTGTCTATTAAGCCTGTGTGGTTCATCTCTGCTGAACCACACAGGCTTAATACACATCTGTGCTGTTTAATTTGGATGTGATTTCATGTGAACGCATGCGGGCAGATTGCTGCTCAGCTTGTCTGATGTTATAAAACTTAATTACCGTACTATTTACCAGGTCAAAGTAATTACAAGAAACAATAAGACGTGAGCTTTCAAGTAGGTGTTCAGCTGCTTTGTGGAGTGATTAGGAGGTGGAACTTTATTTGGTCGATGGCTGTAATTATCAGGAACAAAACTATGTGGAAAGCAGTAGAATGAGGAAAACATCAGAATATTTTATGTTGTTTCTTAGCTGTAAGTGTTGACATGATGCTGTCATCAAAAGTTAAAAAGGGGAATAGATTTGTTACTTACAGATACATTTTAAATGTGGCATTCTGGTGACTGGATTGATTGTGGTTAAGTCAAATTTGATTTTTTTCAGTTGAACTATGAAATAAAACTAGGAGGCGTGTTGTCTTCAGTTGTCCAGCAGACTCTCGTTCTCCATTTGAAGGGTTAAGAAGCCGTGAATCCTTACTAAAGAAGCTGGATATTCATAAGGCTTTGTTGAGGGATATTACCAAAAAGTTGAATGGAAGGAAAAAGTGTGGTCATGAAAAGGCATCTTGAGCAACCTGAGATTGCCTTCATGCCTCCCGGCACTGAAGCTGTTGTTCATGCGACATGTGAACGTACATTTCCACCAGAAAACACTTTATTTGATTTTCAAATTTTCTTTGAAACTGAATTTTAGTTAGTTAGTTAGCTCTCATCAAAATTAATAGACACTTGTAATTTATCGTTCTGTTTTGAATGTACATGAACATCTCTTTTTTTCCAGTTAAATTAGTGAAATTAATGACCTTCTTGGTGATGATTGGATTCATTGAAAAGTGCCTGTGTGCTTCTTTCTTTTTCCTCCTTGCTTGTTCGCAGTTCCCAAACTGGAAATGAAGTTCAGCGTCCGCAACATGTGTCCCATTGAGGGCGAGGCCAACGTAGCGCGCTTCCTCTTCAAGCTACTCGCTCCCTACCCCAGCGACCCCGCTGTGGCCACGCTGGTGGACAGCTGGGTGGACACGGCCTTCTACCAGCTGGCAGACGGCAGCGCCAAGGAGCGGGCCGCTGTCCTGAGGGCCCTCGGCTCCGCTCTGGGTCGTGGCCCCTGGCTCTGCGGGACGGAGTTCTCCCTGGCCGACATCGCCTGCTACTGCTGTTTGTCGCAGAACGGCTCAACGTCCGCCACCGCCGCTAACGTTCAACGCTGGATCAAGTCCTGCGAGAACCTGGGCCACTTTGGTCCTGCCAAGCTCCTCCTGAAGTGACCAGGGCTTTTCTAGGACCACATGCAACATGACAGAGGGGCATTAGAATAAAAAAATGATCTCAGCTATGTCTTGAACTCCTTCTAATTCTTCCCCACCCTATTCTAGTGTACTGACAAACTCGGTGAGTATGGTCATGTTAAAGTATTTATTTCTGCCATGCTGCTTTTATTAAACGGGGGGGGAGCATGAGAGGATTACATAGACAAGCACTTGGTAAATTAAGTTTAAGTACTGAGGGAGGTAATAAACACACTGACTACACACCCTCCTCCAACTTTGTGCCTAACATGATCCTGTTCTAAACATGTGTTAATGTGTGGGGTGTGACTACGTCTTTTCACAAGTAATACTTTATACTATTTGTTTTCTTAAAACATTAAAAGACTTAAATTTGGATCAAACTTGAAACTTGGCTTTGCTTTGTCTTTTTGTTCCCTTTATTTAACTTCTTTAGAAAACAACATGATCTTTTCTGTAGTTCACATCTTTGCCCAAAAGGAGCAGAAATATAGGTTGACTTAAGTATGCTTCCAAATATACTTTATCACTTAATACCTTTATGTACTTCATGAAAATATGCTGCTGAACGGTGACCAAGGAATGAAGTGAAAGGTAAGGAAATACTGAGCAATGTTTGTTCCACCAAACCATCGGATCTCCCAACAGTTGCAGGGCAATCTCAATAAATTAATATATCAAAAAGTTATTCTATTTCAGTGATTCGATAACGTGAAACTCCTATATTTAGTGCTATGCTGAATGTGCACACAATACTTAGTTGGGACTCTCTTTGCAAAAATCAACCTGTGGCTCTGCTGAAGTGTTGAAACTACAGGTTGACTTAATGTGTCCTTTGGCTTGGCACATATATTTATTTTGGCCTAACAATCTGGTATCTTGACAAACTACTGATTCCAAATGGGGTTTAGGTCAGTTCTGCTTGTTGGCCAATCAAACACATACCATGATCATGAAACCAGATACTGCATTTATTGGCAGTGTCGGTGGACGCTAACTGCTGGAAAATAAAACCAGCATCTACCTGTGGTAAGTGGATTTCCAAATTAAATGTAAAATGCTTGTTAATCTAGAAATTTGGACCACAGAGCCACATTCCCATCCTTTTTCCTCTTTAGACCCGGTTCTTCTGTCCGGTCTCTGGTTTGGGAGTAGCTTGGCAAATTATATTTCGTATGCAAAAATGGCAGCTAAAACAAATTTTCATGTTGAAACAGCACAAAGGTACAGATGGAGAGGCCTCTACCTTGAAAAAACCAAACATTTTTAAACTCATCACTAACTTGTACTGTGGCAGTTTTGGATTTTCTGCATAACTCCTGTTACTTATTCAGTTTACTTTTTATCATCTGATGTGTGCAGTAAAATCCTGCCTCACTGTCAGATGTGGAGTTTCTTCAGCAGTCCATGCCTATGTCTGTATAGTCCTCTTTAGGCAAACTTGCAGGGACTTCTCTTGAATTTGCATACCTTAACATTGATACATGCAATAACACTGAAAGAAACAACCTAATCCTATGATTTCTCATTCTCTCTGTGGATGGTTTTGGATCCTCCCCAGAGTTTTGTTTTTGACAGCTTCGGTCCGTGCAGAGCCTGCGCAGAAATGTGTTTGTATTCTCTGACAGGCTCCTGTTGGTCTCCAGGCAGCTGTCTGACAAGACGAAAGCTCTTAGCTGACATCTGGGCACATGGCATGGAATACGCTTGAGACGCTGCAGCAATGGAGTTTTGCTATTTGTGAATATCTTGCTTATAAATACAGGCATCTATGAACACCAATCAGTGCGCGCTGATGAAGCCAAAGCTGCATACAAATACAGTTCTTTACAGAAACTTTCACCATGGATATGAATGTCATGTTAAATTGGAGGTCTATTTTTTCCAACACAATTTTAACTTTGACTTTAGACATGAAGCCGTACAAATATTCAATTCAATGTGTCTCATTAACTCGCCTCTCTTCTGCAGTCTTTGGCCATCTACAAGTGTTTAGGTCGATTCTGGCTGAATAATTGATCAGTATTGGCTGAATTAGTAGAGTTCATTTAAAATGGCTAATTTCTTGGTGGAAATGCACAAATTCTTAATCCAGCCTTGTGTATGAATCTATGCTTATGTAGAGAGAGAAAAAGAGCGAGAAAGAGTGAGTTAAAACTGTAAAACTGACTGAAACTGTAAGTTAGCAGGCTTCATTGCTAATTGCCTTCTTGTTAGTTCAAATGGGGCAAAAAAAAAAAAAACAGAGACACATACAAACATGTTTTGTTTGCCTTTTTATATACGATATAAAACATAGAGAACAAGATGCATTCGTACTTAACAGCTGTAGAAAAAAGTAGCCCAACCAAAAGACAAAATCCTCAGTTTAGCTTCTTGGGCTTTTCTAAAATCAAAAAAACAGCACAAAAGGAAGATGCTTTTTGTCAGCTCATTCTTTCTGAATGTCAGTGGTAATGATTGTCAATCAGATATTTTCTTTTCATTAGGCCATTATGGAGGAGCAGAAGTATGCTTCACTAATAAAAAACATGGAGAGGAGGAAAATGCAAAAAACACATCAAGGCTAAAGAGCCTGAAATGAGACGTTTTGTTATTTTCAGTCATGATTTAGCACATTATGGTTTGATTCCACACAATTTGAAAGGTTGGGACCAAAAAAAAACAAACAAAACAAGTCATTCTGTTAACAAAGGACACACGCTGCTGTTGTATCTTAAAAGCTGAATGCGTTCGAAGTAGTCGTCTGTTAGAAAGTTTCTCTGCGAGGTCATGAGGTTGCCCTTCTGGCTGAAGAGGCGCTGGACGGGGGCCGACGAAGGCAGGGTGGTGTTGTATTTGAGAAAAAGCTGCTTCACTCTGGGGAAATCCTGCAGACACTCGAGGCTCTTCCCTGTTCCCTCGACGTACTTGCGGATCTCCTCCGTCACCCCTCGCTGCTGGTTCTGAGTGGAGGTCTTCGCCGACCCGTAGCTGAAGAAGTCGTCCTCGGATTTTATCGTGGACAGGTTGCGGCTGGTGTTGGCCTCGGGCACGTCGCGGGGCTCCATCTGGGAAGCCTCGGTGGCCAGCAGGGAGCACATCTCCTCCCTCTCGGAGGCCGCCATCCACCACAGGCGGAATTGAGGGGTCGTTGCCGTGGCGATCTTTGCCTCATTGTTGGAGAAAAACTCCTGGAATCGAACGTCGATCGCCACGGCAATGCTGTTGATGACGTCGCCAAAGTAGCTGGCTGCGTCCTTCTGCTCGTTTAGCTTGTTCTTCAAGCTCAGGATGGTTGGGATGACGAGACCGAGGTAGCACTTCTGCTCTGCTTGGAAGAGTTCGAGCGCAAATGCGAGAGGGTGGAACACAGTCACGTATTCCTTGAGGAAGGCCATTTCCTCCGGCTGCAGGCGGGTGACCTCCAGACGGGCACAGAGCTCCGTCAGCTCCCGCTCACTGAGGGAGATGATCTTCTGCACGGCACAGTACTCCACGTTCCAGCGGATAACGGCTGGGACGACCAGCGCCATCTTTCTAATCTCCTCTGCCACTTCCATTCCGACCTGGACATGGTGGCACTTGTTCCATATGGAGAACACCTTGGTCATGGAGCTGTAGTGAAGCTGACACATGGGCCCCTCCGAGATGGCCTGCCAAAAGTCCTCAGTGATGATCTGCTCCAGGGCGTGAGACGCGCATCGCTGCACCGGGGGCAGGAACAAGAGCATGTCCTGCTCTCGCTCGCCCTCCAGTATGGTTCTCACGTTCTCGAAGAACCCAAAGTCGTCATCCCTTTCCTGACTGTCCGACACGAACTCTCTGAAGACGCTGGCAAAAGGGCTGGCGTTGTCGGTGACGGTGGTCTGGACCTTATTTTCAATGTTGTACGCCACATGGGTGTCGTGTATCCGCCCAGCGATGGAGTCGTATGAGATCGTGTCCTGCAGCCGCGGGAACCCCAGAGCGGCAGACTTTCTCTCGAGTGACTCCGGATCGATCCAGTGGCACGTAATGCCAAAGAAGCTCCTGTCGTTGGCCGTCCAGATGTCCGCTGTGGTGCAGACGTACTGGATGCTGCTGAGCTTGACTAGCAGCTCCTCTCGCATTCTGGTGAGGCCTTGGTCCACTTTGGTAAACAGGGTCACCCTGTCCATGACCTTTAGCCCCTCCGTCAAACCTGTGATCAGCCTCTGGAAACCAGGCTGCTCCAGCACGTAGAAAGACTGACAATCCTCCACAATGAAGCTGAAGATGAGATCATCAATCTTGGACTGGGTCAGGCATTTCGAGATGATCTCTGCTTTGAGTTTTTTCAGCTGGCAGTGTCTGCTTTCCTCGCCGTTGTACTCCTCCTTCTTTCTCCCTCTCTTTGCATCAGGCCTGGCTTCACAGCCCAGGTGTGTTCTCTGAAAAAAACAAAAACAAAAAAAAAACAAAGACGCGTTTCAGGGCGGATGTAATATAACTTCATGCAACTTTAGAAACTTGTGCAATACAAAAAAAACCAACAAAAAAACAACAAAACTATCGAACAAGCAGATGCCTTCTTTTCTTGGAGGAGTCTGCAGCGCCATGATTGGACCATGTGTAACGTTATTAATTAGCTGTTCATTCATTTACTCGGTTTTAAAACCTGAACGCAAACTGAGCTGCAGATCTTCACATTCACGCTGCGTTCATCTAACTTACGTCTAAATGCTTCTTTAGGTTTGACGTGGAGGTTTTCGACGTGGACAGCAGGTTGACCCTCGGCAGGCACAGATTACATTGGACGATGATATTTTTCCCCTGATCAGCCTTGTACGTGAAATGGTGGCGATAACGCCAAGTGTTAATGGCCGATTTAGTCTCCCCGCAGACATCACGCTGCTCCACATCCATTTCAGTCGCAATGTCTGCCGCTAAAGACGAGCTAAAACACACAAAAAGTATCGTAATCCGATTTAGTAATCTTGATTACACGTAAAGTAACGCTGGCTGTGAAGAAATCCTCATGAAAAAGGGGGCAGGCCTTTGTTTCCATGTTGCTCAGCAAGTGGAGAAGGAGAGGACACCTACGTCATCTTCCTGTTCGCGAGCGCTTTCAGAACAATGCTGAAGTGGGTTAAGTGCGCATGCGCCTCAAAAAAAGGGACCCGTAGTTGTTACGTCATAGTCAATATCTGTTATTTTGAGGTGCACCTTTTTTTTTCCACTCCCTCGTTATTTTTCGGAGCTACCTGGTGCCACCATTAGGCGGTGGAAGGTAAAATATTACAGCGTTTGAACAAACAAATACATAATCTATAATAAATAGATATTTGAGGCAAGTTTGGTAATTGGAGAGAAAAATTGTAATTTGTTTTCAATTTTGTTCTAAAAACACATGTCACATTTGTAACTACATATTGTGCACAATTTGAAACTAAAACCTATATGTTCTTACCTTTTTGAAAAAGATGCCTTAGTTAGTCTAACTTTAGTTAACTTTAATTTAAAAAAAATGATTTTAAAGATAAATATCTTCTGAATAATCTGCTCATTTCTATGCACTCGGTGCCTGGTTGGTCCTTCTTTTTCTTCAATTGTTTCATCAATATAGTGAGATGTAGAATATCTGCCTGTGTCACTGCTGAGATGTAACAATGTTGCTTTGACTGCTGCCTTTAGTTCATCTGCATTGTTGAGTCTGGTGTCTTCTTCCTCTTAACAATACCCCATGGTCAGGCCACTTTGCTGGCCAACCAAGTGGAGTAGCACCATGGTCACTGAAGCTGCTCTCAGATATTTAGGTAGATGTGTACTTTGCATATCAGAAAACACAGAGGACCAACACCAGAAGACGACATGGAACACCAAATCATCACTGGCTGTAAAAACTTCACGCTGGACTTCAAGCAGTATGGATTCTGTGCTTCTTCACTCTTCATCTGAACTCTGTGACACCGATTTCCAAATGAAATACAAACTTTAATCACATCTGAAATAAGAAATTTGACCTACTGAGCATGCAGTTCAGTTTCTTCTCTCCTTCTCCCAGGTAAGACAATTGTGACGTTGTCCCAGAATCAGCATTCGTCTGTGAGTCAGTCCACTCCTTGTGAAGATCCTTCAAACCACTGAATAGATTTTGCTTGACATGTGTTAAGTCAGCAGTCTTTCCCATAACTTTGTTGCAGTGAGAGACCATTTAGAGGCTCAGGAAATCTTGGCAGGTGTTTTCAGCTAAATAGCTGACACAGTGTGACACCATTAGTATATTCAACTTTCTGACAATATTCTAATCATCAGAGACACTTAATTATTTGTCTTCGTCATCTCTAAGATGAAATATTTGTGACTGTGCCACAAACCATGTGGATACAGTAAAGCTGTGAAAACAAAATCTGAATCCAGTCAATACACAAAATATTGTCAACACTACCAACCAGTCTGAACCCACTACATGGTAAAACATGGTGGAGGCAGCATCATGCTGTGGACATTTTCTTCAGCATTGACAGTGTTGAGGGTCAACAGGAAAACCCTGCAGATAATCTGTTAGAAGCTGCAAAATATAGTAACTCTTAGACCAATAATTGAATGGTTCAGATTAAAGTATTTACATGTGTAGGAATGGCCCAGTCCAGTCCAGATGTAAATCAACATCTAAAGATACTATCCATCCAATCTGACTCAGGTAGAGGTTATAGGAAGAGAACAATGGGAAACAATATCAGTTTCTAGATGTGCATTTTCTCTAGATTAGAAAAAAAATGGAATCAGTTTGTGATTTAAATCCCACGATACGATAGATTGGAGGTTCCTGATTCTAATTTGACAAAATGTCGAGAGGTTTGTTGTGCATGGATACTTATGGAATATTTGTAGCCTTCAACTTTTGCTTCCTAATGAACCCGGTGAACCCCGATGATTCCTGTTCAGTACAGGAACACCGGCTGAACATCTAATTGGTTCGAGACAGTCTGTTCTGTTGTTGGGCTGTTGTGCACCACAGGGATCGTTGTGTCACGGGATGCCATTCTCTCCTCCCTGTGACAGCGGTAACTCCGAGTTTGGTAATATTCATGACATGTGAGTTCATTGCGGAACGTGGAGACGTCTCACGTGCCACTGGCTTTGTTTGGATATTTACATTTCCTCATAGAATCGGCAACATTTTTAATTGGGCACAGGCTGTGACAGTAAATTTAAATGCAGAACCGAGTTCTCATTTTACTCATTTAATCGCACGTCTCCTTCATTGGTTAGATTTGATGAGGGTGGGGTCTCACTAAAGAGTCTTTTGACGTCGCGCTCGTTCAGTTGGGTTTTTAACAGAGACGCAGTCTGTGTTGGAGCAGAAAAAAAGTGCTCTAAGACCATGACTGAGGAGAAGAAAACAATCTAATCAAGTGCTGATGAGGTTGGAAGTGTTTTGATGTTGCTGTCAATCTCTCCTCTGTGCTTCAAATGGGGCTTCACTAGTGGACACCACCAGTGTCCTTTCTGCAAGCTGAACGTCAGCTGAGCATTACGAACAGTGGCTCACCCACTCAGGACTGTGGATAATCTGTTGTATTGGTCTCTTTCACTTTTAAACACAAGTATGACCAGAAGACCCTCGCCCTGACGCGCCCTGGTGCGTGCATGCTGCTGGACCAGGGGGTGTGCGGACTAGTATGAAGCGCCATGGGTTTGTGCGACCGCGGGGTTCAAACGCTCCTGGCCACGGCAGGGGCTTTCGCCGCCTTCAGCCTGATGACCATCGCTATTGGCACGGACTACTGGCTCTATTCACGGGCATACATCTGTAATGGCACCAACGCCACCACAGACGAGATCAAAACTAAGAAAGGCGATCTCACCCACTCAGGACTGTGGAGAATCTGTTGTATTGAAGGTAAGCTCCCCTCAAACTTTAATAGATCTGTACTTTTTCTCCAGTCAACAGGATTTTTTTTTTCTGTCATATAAGAAATAGTTTTTGTTTTAGGGTTGCTTTTTTTTTTTTCTTTCCCGGTGCGCACAAAGGACGCGCTCCTTTTACGCACGTCAAATGCCTCTTAATAGGGATAACTCCACAGCTGAACAACCTTATAACTGTGGAAAAAAACTTTTAAGGGATTTATGCAAGATGTTAGAGATGCACAGGGGGAAGAATAGGCATTTTAGGCTGAACAAGACTGAGTATACCTGTGCGCCAACTGTTACACCGCATGAATCCCACACATGAATCCTTACGAAAGAATGCCGTGCCAAGCCTGCGCGTCTGAGCCCATTCACTCTCGCTGCCAGGAAATGTGCGCGCTATTAGTCTACTTTCATTCATGTCTTTATTGTATTCAATGCTGCGTTGCTTGGCAACATCTATGAAATCGCTATGGAAACATGCCCGATGACTTAAAAATAGATGACTCTGAGTTCACGTCATGTCCGAACAAAAAGAGCAAAAACTAATAGATTTATTGAAAAAATAAAGATAAAAAATTGAGATGGAACATCCGATAAACATTTGATTCTCTTAGGGTTTCGCTTCCCTTTTCTGGGGGAAATATAACGGATTGGTGTTCCGGAGGTGCGCTGGCAGTGACGTCTTTCCCCAGAAGCAGACAGACTCTCATTGACCAATCTTTCTTCCGACCACCCCTTGACTTCTTGCCTCAGCTATCAATGAGAGAATCGCTGTGACTGGATGGATTTGTTCGCGACACAGACGTTTGTCATGAGGCAGAAATTTGTAGGAATTGTATTAAGTAAGCAGGCAGGAAGAAAGTGGAATTTTCTTTTTACTCGGTTTTCGATTCTTATGACTATTCCCTCAAAATGAAGATATATAAACGCCATATAATTTGTTATAAATGTTATATTTTGAAGGAAGTTGTTAGTTTAAATATTGCTTTTTCAAAAATTCTGCTTGCTCATAAACGCAGATCAGTGAAATATGTACAGGAGGTGGAGTCAGTCCTAAACACAACATATGCTCCAGACAAAGGCGCACTATTCGGCAGTAACAATTAAATACATCCATTCTTTATAGAATATTTGTGATTGTGAATTTCTCTTTCCTTTCTTTTGCATCTTGCTGACATTAGATAAGCATGATCGGCGGATGTGATTGCATTGCAGTGTCATAGGTAGGATTGCTGTACAAATAAAGGGAAAACGAGATTGCCCCCTCGTTGCATAGTTTATTGAACTAATGTCACGACATATTGGAATCCTTTAGGAAACAGGCAGGACGACCAGGATGAATATAAAGAGATGAAGGAAGGACAGAGAGAAAGGAAGGAAACGAGGGAAAGAGACAAAGTAGCAGTACTTACATTTCATAATCTAATAATGATGACGATCATGATGATATGAGATATACATTATAACAAACAAGATCGAAATAACTAAATGCGCTTACTGTACAAACAGCCCCACAAGCAGAAATGATGTGTCTGCATGTGTTTGCATGTAAGCTTGCTCATAAATTTGGGTAAAAGTTGTCTGTAATTAAACTGTAGGTAGAGTCAATTGGCGTTGGGAATGGAAGCACCATGTAAAATCAAGGAACATGGTCATGGATGCAAACAAAACCCACAGCAATGAGGGGCAGGTCCTGACCCAATAGGCAGCAGAGACCACAGAAATGGGTCAAGACTGACCAGATCCCCAAAGGTTAATGTTACCCTCCCTACTCACCCAGAACTTCCACACAATGAAATCACCTAACCAAACACAGATTCTTGTTTCTAATAAGGCCATAGCATCACAACCAGGGCAACCACCTGTGGTAACACCCATATGTACCCCCTAGATTTCCACGATATGAAATTCACTCACCATCTGTGAACAAGACCTAGGTGGTCTCAAACCACTTTGCTTGACAGAATCGAGTTAAGTGACACCCGGAGCAATCTCCCTGCTGCCCCAGTCCAAAAGAGTAAAAGGGATTCCCCAACAACACAGGGACATCATCAGATGAACGACCATATCCACCCTGCCCGTAATCGTGGGCCAGATGAATAAAGCAACCGAGCTAGATGGTTGTAATTTTGTTGTAGAGAACTGTCTGAATGACTAATCCAATCGAGATGGGGGCAGGTGTATTCCAGGTCCATTTGCCCCGGCTGCTCGGATACACCGAGCTCCTGAGGATGCCCCTCTCCTCCCCCCCGCACTGGGTAATTAAAACTGAGGAGCAGGGCAGGGCCATAGAATATGGAATATGCTACCAATCAAAGTAATCTGATATGTTTTGGTGTTTGCTCCAAGTAGTGTATTTTTATTTAGGACTGAATACTGTTGTACTGCCAGTGGAAAGTCTCTCGGTGTTGGAACAGTGGCTTTTTTCCCTTTGTTATTTCCAAGTCTCACTTTTCCCCCTGTTTCATCCCAGCCCACACAGAGAGAGAGAGAGACACACAGTCATTGTCAAGCCATGAAACTCTGCCGCGCTTGTCCTGTGGTGAAGGTGGACGGATGCGACGAACATCCTGGTCTGTTGTGATAAGATAGTTTCACTTCTGTGTCTTTTGCCAAAAACTCCGAGCGGCTGCGAAGTGGCTCAGTTGTCATGGAGACTCATAAGTGTAGAGGAAAAGACAAGCGATGAAGACTCCCCCACCACCGCTACGACCACCACCACCACCACCAACACACACAACCCTGCAGTCATAATGACAAACAGTTATTGAGGGTTTCACAGCTACCGGGTGAAACATCGGCCTGTTTTACAGAACATTTTAAGACATCAACACGTCTCTCGGTGACAACGCATTGTCAGAAGACATGCAGCAGCTGTTCAGCACCACTCAGCCTTTATTCCTTTCCAATAAACAAATAGCTGCGCTTACAGGGCACCATGCTCTCATACCTCGCCTCTTTTTCAAGTTAAATCAGAAAAACATGGTCTCTCCAGTATGAGGTCAGCACTCCATTCATATGCAGTTCACAGATTAAATACAGTGAGGCTAGCACCCAGAAACTTCACCCAGTGTAAAAATATGAATGAACCAATTTGACTGTCTAATTAGCTGCATCGTATTTAAAGCAAACGCCTCAGCTGGCGATGGATTGCTGTGAGCCATGAGGCAGCTGTTTTTCTCGGGGGGCTTTTGGTGGATATGTACGTCTTTGAGAGAAGGCACTCAATTATATTCGATTGTGTCGGGGGCAGGAGGAGGTTGAAGGTCACTTTGCCGTTTCACCATGTTCCACGTATCTGTAATTAAAGTGTAGCTATCAAAAAGTAACGTGTGTGTGTGTGTGGGGGGGGTGTGTGGGTGTCTAATTAGCCAGCAGGCATTAACTTCCACCTTGGTCTCTTCATCCTCACGTCCTCTGATGTGCTTCTTCTTTCTTCATCTCCACAAAGGTTCAACTTCTACATTCTAATAATCATTTCCTGCTTCGCCACTTTCTTTTGTGTTTCCAGCTTTCTGAAGCCACCGGAGCTAGAAGAGAAAATGAAAATGCTTTTCAAAATTTGTCTTTCAAATAAATGTTAAGCAAACTTTTAATTATTAGGCCTTTCAACATGCAAAGTAATGCCCAAGTTTGATTGGGTGTTAGACAGTGCAACTTGAGACTTTGGTACTTTATTTATGTTATTACTTAACATAATATATATATATATATTGAACCAAAGTTAAGTAAATACAGCTTATTGTTTTCTGTCTTAGAGATTAAGTTAAAATGTTGTCACTGTGACTGGGGTAAATATTTTAAAATGTAAACCACAATCAACACTTTAAGTGAGGAAATGACTAGATTTCAAATGTTCAAAAGTTTCAGTTATTTATTTATTCAAATAACAATTCTTTCAATTCTTTCTTTTTCTGTCCTTCATAAAGCTGCTTTTTTTTAATGCGAGCTGCTCAGTCCACACTACATCCACATACTGTGTAAAGTGAAAATTAGAGTTACTGTGATTTAAAATCCTGAAAACAAAGCTTTGCATTTGATACGTTGCATGTAAGCACGTATAAATACATCCGTTACATTTTTCAACCTGCTTTTAAACAGAGATTTGGAGGTCACAGATTTTTATTTTTATTTTTCAATGACGTCACATGTCTCCCCTTCGTTTAACTCCAATGCTGCGGATTAACTGAAGCTATGATGTCACTAGGTGGGCTATTAAACCGATGCTGGATTGGTCAATCTTTTCCATAAACCAAATTGACACTTCTATAACCCAGCCCTACATTGCTTTCTATTTGAAACCAAAAAATACTGTCTTTTCAGAAATTATGCTTTAAATGTGCAATATAAATGTCTAACTAAAGTTCCAAAGTTGCTTGTGATTTTGACATTTGGACCTTAGGAAGTGCAGTGTTAATTAGTGAACCCAAGAGAAACTAGATCATTTCTTTTGTTATTTATTAACACGGTTGGGGCAGATCTTTCACCCTGTTTTCCTCCTTGTGAGACATAAACAAAAAGCTGAGGATGACCTTATGTCTTCCTAAATCCTAAGAGTGGTTTTATTAGTTTTTTTATGTTTTGTAGGAGGAAAAACTGAGTCAAAGCAGCCAATTTTTCTTCTGTGTAATTTATTGTGTTTCCCATGCACTAATTGAATTAAATTTGGGTTTTTTATTGCCTTAAACCCATTGCAAATATATAATTCAGATGCAAATATCAGCACAGCAAAGTTAAGATTTTTGATTTTTAAGATGATTTGAAACCCAGAGCAATCTTTGCTATTCAATCAGGATAAATGCAAATCATCCATAAAACATTTCAAACAAGTGCAAAATCCCTAAAAAACAAGAATTAAACAAAATAAAAGCAGCTGGAAATGACTAATCAGACAACATAGAACATCCAATTAAGTAGGAAAATCCTGACATACATACAAATACTTACACGGCTCCAAGTAATTTTCTCATAAATATATATAACACTGAGAATCAATTGCTTGTGTGCATTTTTAACTGACTGTGCATAACAGAACTCACAACAGCTTACATGTGGCGTAAAATCTCAGTTTTCTCCCAACAACTTGGATACACATGCACAGTCGAACTCAAGCTGTGTTTGAAGAAATTGCAGCCTGGTGACAATTTAATTAACCGACTGTCAGTCATATCAACGCTGAATCACTGATGTCTTTGCCAAAATTGCTTTTCTCTCATCCTCACTTGGACTGAATGACAGAGAGAAGAAGAAGAAAATATTGGAGCAGTTTGTTTGCTGCACCGGTTTTCCCCGCTTCCACAACAAATTAATTCATGTGTTGGTGAATCATTGAAAGTTGTGGGAACATGCCTGCTTTGGACATTAAGCCCTTTAGCTTTGCAAAGACTTAATCATTTAACTTATTGTAAAGCTTTGAGTGCTCTCATCTCTGCTGGAGGTCCAGGAGTAATAGGGATTAAAGTAGAACTGCAGCTGAAACTCTGCTTGTGTTTGTTATTAAGCCGTGTAGAAGTAATACATGTTCATCACCGACTAAAGGCTTCTGGTAATGCACAATATAAATGTCAATTTTGATTGGTTTGGTCATTAATCTATCTGCAAAGCCACTGAAGTGTTGAAATGAGGAAGTCAAAGCATCGAGCTTAATGCCGTTACCGGACTCCAAGAAACCCTGTAGTCAACCAGTCATCTACCTTGAGGATTATTTAGAGTCAATTTGTTCTTGGCAATTTTGTAGAAGGAACTGATCCACAGCAGGTCAGGACAAGACATCTATTTATCAGCTACTGTTCAAAGAAAGCAATGAGGAGAGGAGTCCTATAAACAATCTACCATAAGCCTAAAGGATACGCGGAAATCCCACACCACGTCTCATAAAGTGTATGCAAATATTATATTAATGTGGTCTTGCAATGCTTCCAAACAATCAATTATTTCTGTAACAATGGTCTCTAGTAGAAAACGATTTGAGGCAATATGTTTAAAGCAAGCTGTATTTGATAAACTGTTTTTCATGATCTCTTTACTTGAAAATTACAGTGGCTGACAAAGAAAATGTCATGTAAAAAAAACACAAAAAACATTTGCCTTTTTAGGTGGGAAAGTTTTTTTGAAAGCGATGACAGAGTTCAGATTTTCACAGGAGCAGAGCTGTCCTTCTGGACTGTGTGTGGGATTAATTACAAACTATTTGCTCAAAACTTCTATTAGGCCCACTGCAATTATTTGTGAGGATATCTACCCTGTGTATCTCTTGTTATTAACAGGATACTTTATTTGTAGGAGAAACTGTATTTTGAATGTTTTGTCTCTAGCAAGTCACAATTTCTATGTTGTGGAGCTGTTAATTAAAAATGTAATAGAAAATTAAAATAAAGGAAATGGAATCAGATCAAGACATGTAGTTTTTACCATCTTTCATTCATTCTTGGATCAAATTTTGTCGACAAGTTCTCTAAATACAATTAAATAAGTGCGTGGTTAATTTACATTTCTTCCAACCTGAGAGTCTAATTACTGCTGCAAGAAGGATGTGGTTGCATTGTCACAAAATGTGAAAATATTGAAAGGGTGTGAATTCTTTTGCAGTGCACTTCATATATAAAACAGGCTGTTTTTAAAGCGTAGCCTAAAGTGAGTACAATCTGAATTCTCCTTTTATTTTTCTAACTTTAAATCACGACAGAATGATTAACACCCTAATTACACATGAGATCCAGGCGGTTGATTAGAGAGAGCCAGAAAATGTCTTTGTAGTATCACCTTTCAAAAGCTTTTCAGCCCATGCAGTAATGCCTCTCAGCCATAAGACTATGCACACATGCTCTTATGTGCCTTTGGACATTCACTAGACAGTAAAGCAACAAAGATAACATCAGATATGGTAAATATAATGAACACTGTTGTCTACAAAGTAACATTCTTTATCCAAGATTTAAAGTTGCAGTGAACGTCTTGGTAGAAAACAACAACAGATTTCCTAAACGAATTCTCAAACGTGTGATCCTGCATGCGTTGCATGCTAACCATCGCTCCTCAATCTGATTCATCAATCCTCTCCCTCAAGGACGGAGACGATACCACAGGAGACATTCAGTTGTCGTCCTTTAGCCCAAGATCCATTGTCCTGTGTGTCTACATATGTTCTTACATACGAGACCATTTTTCTTAAGTGCACCTAACATCACTTAGTGAAATAACCATGAAGATCTTAAATCTTGAAATGAATCACAGTTGTAACATGTAAAACTGGAGCTCAGGAAATGTCTCAGTGTGATACTTAGCTGTGTGCTAATGCTATGCTAGTTAGCTTCTTCACTGCCAGAACATGGAAGATACGATGAAGAAAAATCGTATTTTCTTTGTCCTCGTGTGTGTGTGTGTGCATATTTGATTCCCTTTGTGTATAAAAAGTTTGGTAACTTCTTGTTGAGTTAACCTCTTGGTGGATCTGATTACTCTTTGTTTTCCAAGTCCACCCAAAGCTGATGTGTTCTGGAAACTGAGGGAATGTTTTTCAGATCTGTCCCTCTAACATAATTGAAACAGAGACACAACTGTTCTGCTGTAGGAAGAAATAAGTTAGTGAATATTTCTTGAAGACTTGCAATGTATTATTGGAAGGCAGATGTTGGCTGGAACCTTTAAAGCATTCTGCTATGTCCCGATGATATCTGTCTCCTTAAGAACTTCAAATGCATGCATTGTTTTAAGAGGGGGAAGGTAGTGAGCACAACTCCAATGTAACAAAAGAGGAAATGGGTGCCTGGTTCTTAACAACTACAAAAAATATGAATAACCAGCACCCCAAAAATATTCAAAGGGCAAAAACAGGACATGTTTCAGCAACATGCTCTCATCAGCTGGTTACAGATCTCTGACAAACTTTAAAAGACATAGTGAGGAATTTGTGTTGAACTATTTTCTTTGACTTTTGTGATTTTATGTAATCATATGAGCTTAAATTTTATAGAATGTTGTTATTGTTGTCTGCTTGTCACTGATTAAGCTCGTTTATCACAGATGTCTCTTTTTTTGGGACTGATTGTGTGTTTAGTTTACTTTGCCCTGACCTTTGAATATTTTGGAGTGCTGCTCATCTGGTTATTTCATAGTAGTAGGTCGTACTGATTTTACCAAGGCATTTAAAGTGTGTGTGAGAGTGGGTCACTGTATTCACACCACGATGCACAGATGTACCCCAGGTCCAAACTGTTAGCTGTGACCCCAGACATATTGAAGCAGGTCATTAGAAACAAAGAAATGTACAGAGGTAGGTTTGAGCACCCTCATCTATCAATATGCTTATAACAATTTTCCCTTAAGCATGTGTTTGCAAATGGTTGAACTTTCTTTCTTTTTTTTAAAATAATAGCTCTTTGCTTTTCTCCTGTGGTCTGCTGCTCTATTACTGCCACAGCAATTGTACACTTAAATCCACACGTGTGCCTACAAGTGGACATTCTTGTTTGTTGTCTCCCACATTTGTGTTGACAGTTCTGTTTAGAGGTGATGTTCGTGGAAATGCTATCGCTTATTTAATGGGTATCAGAATACAATGAAAATGTCAAAAAGCATCCTTGGAGGCTATTTATGTAAATGAGCTTATTAAAGACTCACAGTGGTTGCTATGGAGGAGAGAAGGAGATGCTCAGTATGGGGCTCCTAAACTGCAGTCAGAGCCAGAGAACCCATTATTTCTTTTGATACGTTAAGCGTGCATAATTAATTTCCAGTTTGTTACTCTTGCACTTTTCCCTTCCCAAAGCAGACTTTTTATTTGCTGGTTAGCTTATAAATATTTCCTGTGTCGCCCTTTGACCCTGATTGCATAATAGCTTTTATTGTGATTGCATTCTCCCTCACTCTCACTCTCACTCTCTCTCTTGCTAATTTGCGTCGCTTGAATGCTCACAGAAACCCTATTTACCGTGGATTCCAATACATATAAATATTTTTTGTTGTTTTGTTTTCTGTGTTTTTGCTATTTCATTGCCTCCCATTCTCTTTTGTTAAAGCACATGATGAATAATTTCAAAAACGTTTCCCTGTCTACATATTATCTCTGGGGATTTATCATAGATAGTTCACAAAAAATGTCAGAAGCACCATTTGATTCAGTTTCTGTGTTCAGTCTTCTTTGCATGGAGTTTGTTGACATTCCACATGTACACTTGACATTATATGCTCACTTTATGTTACACAACTTGTGATTTTATCAGGCCATATATAACTTACAAAATTTTGGAAGCTCCTGAATATTTTCTTTGGAAGAAAATAATTCTGTCTCTGAGCCATCAATTAGGACATAGGAAGACGATTTTTATCAGAACAGGAACCAAACCAGTTCTTGTGGGAAATCCCTGCAGGTCCTTTAGTGCAGCTGAAGGAAGTACCTGACCAGTTCGATTTTCACCTTTTCATCAACAAATTCAACTCATTTTTATTGTCCACTTCCTTTTGTCTCATATTTTTTCCAATGCTTTGCTTTTTTAAAAACCCTTCTTCTGACTGACACCTTTGACCAATGAGATCATTTTGATCATTTGTAACATATTTGAAAACAGTGACTTCAGTTGAATGATACAAATGTGGAAAGTCAAGGACAGTTGAAATGTATTTAAGTTTAATTAGCTTCTCTATAACTCATGGCAGGTGTATGCAAAAGAAGTTTGATATCGATTCAGAAGGTGCAAAGTATTAAAAAACATGTTTAAAATTTTGCAATGGGGTTTTTTTTTTTTTTTTTTTTTTTTTTTTTTTTTTTTTGCACAACAAAATCCTGACATTTTATCATGGATGTTTACACTTTTGAGAGTCACTGTGTTCTCCTGACATCACACAAGCACATAGAGACAAAATAAACTTACACTTTAAAGAGATAGAGTGTATCAAAGATGCACAGATTGTCTTACCAATATTAATGCAATGCGATTTTTAAAATCCAATCTATAAATAGCAACAATATATTAATAGAATACACTGAATAACAATTGAATTAAAAAATTACACAGAATAAAATGGAACATTGTAGAGTGTACTATTTTGAATAGGTGAGTTTTGAATGTAGATGTGATCAGAAGGAGATTCAGATGTCCAGTGGGAGTGAAATCCAAAGTCAGGGAATTTAGCGGCTGAAAGCTCTGCTCCCCCTGGTGTCAAGGCAGGCACAGAGCACAATGAGGTGGATGAAGGATGACGCCCTGAGGGAGCAGGAGGAAGTAGTATTGTGCAGAAGAACTGGAAAATAATGATGGGTGAGTCTGTGGATGGCCTTATATGTTTGCAGGAGGATTTTGAATTCCACTATGAGTTCATCTGCAAGCTAGTGCAATGGCTGTAGAACTGGGGTGATGTGTTAAAGCCGTATTAGTGGTGGTGATGCATGTGACTAAAATCTAGATGATGTGGAGGATTATGGAGGGATTTGTGAGGGGGACCAAAGAAGAGAGCATTACTCGGCAGGAGAGGCGATGAGGTAACGGACAACGACAGAGGCTGTACAGGAGTTGAGGGAGGGACATTCAAAATTAATGCTTTGAAGATGAAAGTAAGCAGACTGGGTAATATTATTATTATCCACACTTTTGGAAGAAGTCAGATCTGGCCCACATCAGATTTCTTTGGGTCAGATTTCTGAATGTGGTCCTGATGCTGACATAGCAAAAGTTGCTCTAACATCCTGAAGTTCTGAATGAAGTGGGTCTGTGCAACATCCCTGTCCCACCACTAAAAAGATTAAAAGTAATGTGAACGATCATACAAGAAATTCGGATTTCAGATAAAATCAGAATTGAACATCAAGCTCTGCCAGGTGCAAAGCCACTTCACATGCTATTGGCAAGTAATGGAGCCAAACCAGGAGTCCAGAAGCATTGTTCACACTCCTTGGTGCTGATTGGCTGAACTCATAAGAGTGGGTGGAGTCAGTTGTTGGAACTGGTCAGGAAAAAAAAGCGTGATAAACATAGTAACAGGCTTAGTAGTAACATCTTGTCTTCTCTGCTGTAAACAATTTGTAAAATCACTTTTAAGTTTTATTGTGCTGAGAGGACAAAGCGACACATGTGAACTATTTCTGCTACACACCCTGTGGCATGATTTGGTGTTTGCACAGCAATTATCAGCACAAGAGAGGTGTTTGTGTTTTAGTTTTTTGTTAGCTGTCCACATGAGCAAGATGTTTTTTTGTTTTTGTTTTTTTTTTTACTAAAGTCTCACATTGTGGTTTAAAATTAGTACAGAGCCCCTTTTTTTCCACCAGTGACTAGACACAGAAACTTGTGCTACATTTCCGCCCACTCATTTGACACTAATTAATTTGATGTCCCTTATTAGGCAGCAGACCTAGTTAATGAAAGCCATTGTGCCCTTAAAAGCTGTGCCACAGACAATCACAGTTCTGCGGTTTACCTTCAGACACCTGTAAAATTGAGCTGACAGGTATCTGTTGAAACTGCAGTAAATGAAGGCTGGCATTTATGTGGTAGGACAGCTTTCATCCGCGGTCTCAGGTAAAGCACAAAAGATGAAAAGGGGATTGTTCTTTGATTTGGGAAAGTCTTTGTTAGATACAATAATTAAACTAAGAAAAGCTTTCTGGAAGCTCAGCTGATTCACTATTGAATAAACCCTCATCCTGAATGGCAACGGCATCATTATATATTTAAGTGCAGGGAAACATGAGCACAAAAGACAGGGTTTTTATACGGGTAGATTTAATAGGCTTTAATTACACCACAGAGTCGAAAAACAACAATTGTTTGCACTAATACATAAGTAATGTGTGAAATAGCCTGAGATGTTCTTGAGAATCTGCTTGGTGACATCAGCTAATTTATAGTTTTAATGTTTTTGATTTCTAAAACTGTATGATTTATAATGAATCGGTCTTTGTCACCTTGTGGTAAAATAAATGCAGCCCATATGTTTGCGACACCTTGAAATGTCTGCAGATACTAAAAGTTTAACCCTAGCTCTAACACATGTACAATAATAAACTAACCGAGAAAGGGTTTCAAAACAAAACAGACACAAAAGATAAGAAGACAGAAGATTCTATGGCTTAGCTGATAAAAAAACAAAGCTGTATGTATATACATGATTTGCAAATATGGAAGAGCATCCTATGTTAGCATTAGTAAGCGTGTAACACCCCTCATTTTCACATATTTGGCTAATTTTCTATGGCCTACAGCCTATGGCATATCAGCGATGGATTATCTTCAAACCTTAATTCCTCTTTGTTTTGCACACACAGCACAGATGTGCAACAAAGGCACATCCAGAGTGGCTTCAAAGTGTTGCGGTAAAAGGGTCACTGATCGCGTTCAATTGCCAGGCTTTGGCAGAAGAAGTGTTGTTTGTTAAAGTAGCACATTCCAACATACATGCTTGTTTTTCCACACACATATACAGCTATACACACACACACACACTTACAGATGCCAGTTTAGATCTCTATCTGGCCTTGGTACTTAGGGGCTTCATTTGTGTCAACATATAATACAGAAAGAGATGCACAAGAAAATGTAGGATACACAAGCGTGTTGAATTTTAAAAAGCTCAAACTTGTTTTTTGTGTTTTTGTGTGTGTGTGTGTGTCCTTGTGCAAGAGAAAAGACTTATAGTTGACCATTTTCAATGTGTATCTGTTACAAATACTTCAATGCTTGTGTGTAAAGGAACTTCTGACTCTAGTGGGCACATTTTATCCAAATACTAGTTGATACCCAAATACAATGAATTCTGAATCCAGTGGTGACCACATTTTTTTTTTTTTACTTCCCTTCTGAAGATGCAAAATAAGCATTTATCCTTTTCAGCAGTACCAGAATATACCAGTCAGTGTTATGTAGACTCATTCTGATTCTTTTGTGCTGCAGGCATCAATCAAGGCAGCTGCTACTGGATCAACCACCTTACTGATGACGACGACTACGACACGGACCGCTCTGAATATCTGCTGCGTAAGTGTTGCCCACTCAGCCTATTTATCAGGCGTTATTGACTCTGTCCATCCTTTAAAGGCAAATATTATACACACATGTCTGTATTATTCTAGTATTTGATTTTAGAGGCGGACCACAAGAGGATGATAATTCATAGGATGTGATATGTTTTTTGTCATGTTTATTAAGAGGCTTTCTGATCTTAATGAAATTAAACTAAAGAAAATCAAAGACAGCTTGGAAATATTAAACCATGTGAGGCAGTAACAATGGTAAAATTTCCCCCAAAATAATACTTAAATTAAAATTGATTGCAACAGTTATCCTTATTTTACAATTGCTACCTCTGAAAAAGAAGAAAACCTTTCCTTTGAGGTAAAATAGTGACAGATGACAGAATCCTCTGTCATGATTCAAATTTCACTTTTACATTCATGTGCTTCCATATGGATTCTGTCAACAGGTGATTAGATTATAATATTTAGGAATTACCTAAAGGTTGCAGATAATATACATTTTTGTGTTTACTTTCTTCCATTGCTCACCTCAACTTTCACACACAAACCAGGCAGGCCAGGCATCCTCAGTCGGTCAGGTCTTTCAGCTGGCTGCCAAATCAGCAGCTGTGAAAACAAGTCCTCCAAAATAACATGTTGTCTGTTGTCTTTTGCATATAATTAGTGGTTATCATTATCTCCATTTAAATCCGCCCTCCCCCTCCCAAAAAAAGCTCCAGTGCAGCACATGGAACCAAACGAGAACATTTTCTGTAACAAGACAAACGGCTGAAGATTATTCAATTATTTCACCTTTTTGTTGCTAAGAAGTAAAATAATAGGTAAATCTTTAGAAGGAAACATCAAACAGAGTTTGTTTTTGGTTGTGTCTCAATTAGCACCAGCAAGTCTTGCTTACACGCTATAATACAATTTGTATTCAACCGTTAAGTCTAACATCAAGATCTCTTTTCGCCTGGTTCTTTGTCCAAGCTCAAAGACAGCCTTCTTGTTTAGTAACTGAATTAGTTACTTTAAAAGACGGTCCGTCAGCGAACAAATCCTTTAAATAAAAAGTTGGTTCAGAGTGGGGAAAAGTGTTGAATCTCATCACTCTCGATATCGATTTTTTGCGAAAAGACAAACAAACAAACAAAAAAAAACTTGTTATTTAAAAGAAATTTCACATTGATGTCACAGTATCTTGTCAGGACTTTTTAAAGTTTATAGTTAAAATAATCACGGTGTCAGTCACAAAATGCTATAATCAGTTTCCAAATGATGTACACTCTGCTGTTGTTTATTATAATTATTAATTATTGGGTATTATTTGTGGTTTAATTAAAAGATAATGCTGGTCAGAGAGAGAACCATCACTCAAACTCTAATTATGCTATTTAAAATCAGAGGATGGAAATCTCAGACATGACTCTTTACTGGATTATAGATTTGACGAAAAAGCTAAACCAAGAACTAACCATCAAGAACGTAATGAAGACAAAAAAAAAACCTTGTAAACACATTATCTCATGCATTTATAAAATATGAAGAGTAGCGTCCTATTATTTTATCTTATAGCTTTGTATTGGAGGGTTTGTCGCATGGAGACATTATTCATATGCATTAAACACTCAGTTTGTAAAGGATCTTATTTTTAATGAAAGGAGAAACAGTATCTAACTAAATACAAAGAAAGACAAGAGAACTTAACAGATTTTGGACTCGGTCCAGGTTATGTCCATTAGCCAAACTAAATGAAAGAAGGGCTCAGTAAAAGGCTACACAGCTGAATAAAGCCCATCCAACCTTGTATGTGAAAAATGGTGATTCATTTTTTTGTTGGTGGTAATTGTCATTGAGCACTCTTATTGCAACCCACAGCTGATTAGCCAAGCTTTGTCACAACAAGGATTCAGAAAATAAATGATAATGGGAGTTCTCTGGAAGTGGGAGTGAGACAGAGTGGGATTGAATTGATGAGACTTTTAAAGTTACAGAATGATTTTATTTTTTCTTTATCTTCAAAAACTGTTCTGCTGCATATAATACTGTATTTAGCAAAAGAGGAGAAAATACTCAAGAATTCGTCATTATGTCAACTTTTCACATTCCGAGGAAAAAAAAATGTTTCATTATTTTATATGAACAAAAGTGTCTGTAGGTATTTTTCTGTATGTCTTCACCAGATTTATACACGCAGAGATTTTGCCTTTTCTACTTTGCAAAACTGCTTCAGATCTTTCAGACTGGATAGAAAGAGCTTGTGAACTGTTAGCTTAGAGTCTTGCCACAAATGGCTTTCTTCTTGCCTCTCGTCCTCATATGTGGACACTGCACCAAACATTTGTGCTGGCAGATTGTCCCACCTGTCTTGTGGATCTCTGCAGCTCCTCCGCAGTAACCACTGGTGTCTCGGCTGCGTCTCTGATTAATACTGTCTTTTCCTGACCTCCTGGTACGTGCGAGGGGCTTTGTCTTGGTAGGTTTGCAGTTGTGCTCAATTTTTGATTAAATCAGACACATATGAACTGTATGGACTGGGTTTCTGATGCTAATATATTGCGAGACACTGTAATGTAGGTATAAACCAAAAACGCTACCTAATGATTTAATTGAATTCTGATTTATTCTGGAGCGATTTCCACCTCTTCTGCCTCTCTACAGGTGTTGTTCGGGCCTTCAGTGTGTTCCCCATCCTCAGCACCACCCTGCTGATGCTTGGCGGGTTGTGTGTCGGTGTGGGGCGAGCGTACAACAAGACAAATAATGTACTCCTCAGTGCAGGCATTCTTTTTGTAGCCGCAGGTAAGCTGAATGACACACACATGCACACTGCCAGCCTTGCTCTCAAAGAGCTTCAATCATCTGGGCTGGAATATTAAAGTTTCTTCCTTTAATAGTGATGTGGCACTAATAGACTCATGCGGTACTTAAAGACAGCCACACATCTCAGTCATGTGCAATGATCATAAATGTCATTTAGAGTACCTGAAGTGATGAAAATCCTGCATTTACTGGTTGATAAATAAAAAGTTTCATCTTTGCTGGTAGAAAAGTTCAGGTGATTTTCATGCCAAGAAGTAGTTATCCTTCTTTCCTTTCACCAGGCCTAAGCAATATCATCGGTATCATTGTCTACATCTCAAGCAACACTGGGGATCCAGGTGACAAGCGGGACGACGACAAGAAGTACACCTACTCCTATGGCTGGTCCTTCTACTTCGACGCTCTCTCCTTCATTGTGGCTGAAACTGTCGCCGTCCTCGTCATCAACATCTACATCGAGAAGAACAAGGAGATCCGCTGGAAGGCGCGGCGCGAATTCATCCGCTCGCTGTCCTCCTCTTCGCCATACTCTAGGATACCCAGCTTCCGCTACCGCCGGAGGACGTCTCGCGCCAGTTCGCACTCTACGGAGGCCTCTAGGGAGAACTCGCCTGTAGGTGGCATGAAGGGGGCAACGTCTTCCAGCGGGCCCTTGGATGAGCTGTCCATGTATGCCCTCGCGAGGGACAGCGTAACTGAGAACACATACAGCCCCGAGCACGAGGGAAGTGCCGAATTCCTGCAGGTTCATAACTGTTTCCCAAACGATTTAAAGGATGGAGTAAATCGCAGAACCACGCCAGTGTGAGTGCGAGGATCGTAGGGTCAAGGTTGACCTGAACGACGGTGTAAAATCAGCAGTCTGATGTACTGGAGCAGCTCAACCTGTGAAAAAAAAAGTCTCTCAGTTTTCTGAAAGGACCACAAGTAGAGAGGAGCACAGTGAGAAGGAGAGCAGACGAGCCAATTAACAAAACGGGGAGAAAATCACTTGCTTTTAGAAGTTCACTGAAGCAGCACAGAGTTACCAAGGTCTGCGCTTTAGCCAATTCAGTTTTTATTTTTGAACTGTTCAAACATGAACAGTTCAAAAGTCTGCTAACACATTCAATGTTTACGAAAGTATTCCCACACCTTTTAGCTAAACTTGAGAATGAAACCTTGAGGTTTGTAATTCAGATGTATTATTCTAACAACATGGTGCTAAACGAAACATATTCTTCATTGTTCCATTTGTATGTGGCGTTATCTCTAGTTTCTCGTTGTATTCCACGTTAGGCTCTAAATACAGCCTTGAAAGAGAGTCGGTGTCTTTACAAAATTATATCCTTACTAAACTGTGATGTACTGAATGTTTAGTATTTAGGCTAATTTTATCTCTGTATTGTTTGTTCTTTAATCCCTGACCTCTCTAAAGTTCGACAGAAAACGGAGCAAAAATTTTTTCACTCATGCAAGCGGTCGTACTTACATAAGAGCCTACCTCCTCAAATGGAGGAATGTATTTTAAAACAAAAGACAAAAAAGCTCTAGAGAAGCCTGAGCTTAACAAACACACACACATACACACACACGCAACAAAAGTCAGGACGTCTTTTGGCTCCAAACAAAGCCTTGGCGTCAAGTTTTTAGAGATAACGATTAGAACCAAGCAGAGATTTCTTGTGTGTCTGTCAAAGCTTGAACGTCTGGCAGGCTTGCCACTCCACTGCCAAACAAAGATCCTGCACAGAAGCCAAGGGAGCCGTGTGGAACTGTATCTCCCAAGGATTTATCCCCATCTACGAGGTCTGTGCTGCGCTGCAGATTCCTGACTGCTCTCTGTGTTAGTTCTCTCAGGAAATACAGCAAAGTTGTGGCAGGTTGAATCCTTTGAGGTCTGCAAGAAGCCGGACCAGTGACAAAGACAAAACCTTGAGAAGAATAAGTTAAGAAACGTAAAAATGCCATGAAATTCTTCAGTAAATACTGTGAGTGTTGTCTGAGCACGCTGCGCTCAGTTGACCAGAGAAAAGTGTTAGTGGAGACAATACTTCATACTATGAAGAGCACATGTAAAAAGAAAAAAAAAAAGCCATCAGTGTAGGTCTTTCACTTTTATATATCAGTCTGAAAAAGTCGATGTTTGTAATGTAAAGCTGTAAATAAAAGTATAATAATAAAAAAAAAACATACATGCCAATGTGAAAAGAGAATTCAAAGCATTATTTAATGAAAGATTGTCTCAATAATCAAACTCTGACCAGTCGGGAAATGATCATGTGATTCAACTTACCTTTTTTATATTCAGCTAAGACTAGTATTTCTGTTATGAGTCGGTGATTCTATTAAGTATTTCGTTTTGTGAGGTGAAGTACAGTGAGTATGTTTAGGAAAAGAAACTATATTTCTATTCCATGTATGAGCGGCAGCTGTATTTTACTGTATGTGCTTACACTAATTTATGACTCACTATATAATAAAGCACCTTCTCTATTGTCATTGTTAAGCTTTTCAAATTTGGATCATTAGGAGGGAAGGTAAAGAACCGGTTGAGCTGCACAGAATAAAAACAGTGAAGAATCCGAGGCTCCCATCGTTTTACTGAGGAGTTCTGTTATACACTTTGTTCAGAACCAAACTTATCTCTTATGTAAAGGTAATTCAGTGCCTTTTTATGATCTGCTGTATTTCCCACTTTCAATGTTCTTACAAAAAGAAGAAAAAAAATATTTTTAACTCATGTATTACCCCCGGCATACTGTACCTGAATAAACAAACAAAATCAGGGTCATTGTTGCCCTTCGTGGTGGTGATTTCTTCATAAAAAAATCAGAGCCGTTTAGTGTGAACAGTCATCGCAATTCATACGGGCCATATGGAGCAAAACAGATTCCAACATTTAAACTTAGCCGTACATTTATTGAGTTTACGCCAGGGAGTTTCCTTTTTTTATTTTTACAGCTAGACAGATTTGGTTTCCCACATAAACTTTGGTCAACTGGCTGCTTTCTCAGCTGCTGACCAGTGGAAACATGACTGCCTCCTGCTTCAAATCACAATGTCTTTTTCACCATCATAGTTGTTATAAAAAAAACTGGATAAAGTGACAGTTTAAATCATGCTACAGCTGGTGTGTAAACTGGCATTCTGACATTTTGTTGTTCTTTACATGAAAGAAATTAGCCACAACTGATCATTTATTGGCTGGTAGAAAACAAAAAACAAATCAGCTGTTAATTCTTCAAATCAAGACATCAATAGACAGGAATAGGCATGGGGAACTTAGGATTGCAGGAATTTAGGTGGGAGGAGCTGAATCGTACATGACTGCTTGAAAACCTACTCACCACCTGATCAAACACTCGAGGTATTAAAAATGTATGAACCCAACCTCTTGATGAACGCTTTTCTGTTTTTGTGTTGCAGCTGTTACTAATCATCTCAGGGCTGCTCGTCTTGTCACCGAACACCTCTGATTGCTGTGCTTTGTTCAGATGTCGGTGGCTGACCTTTCCCTTCTCTGCTGCTCAAGATTAAATCGCCGCCGTCTCCATTCAAGCCACAACCCTCTGGCTGGAGTCTTTGCATTGTTTGTGCTTCTCTAGTGGCAGACCTCTTTGAACAGAGAAGCTGCCACTTTCAATGTCTGAAAGTTCAAATATTTAGTTTTAATCTTACTGTATATTTTATTTACACCTGGAAAAAAAAGTGATTCACTTGAATTTTTTTTTTTAAATAACCCTTTTACACCTATTTAACTAATTATATTGGGCTAACATAACTTGAGTAAGACACTTCTCATCAAAATTTACCAGTTTCTAACATCCGTTTGAGGAACGTTTGCTTTACGCTAGGAAATGTTTCTCGGATTTACAATCTGTTTACAGTCTTAATGGGATCAAAATTCTCACTTTTACCCAGGATGTTCCATATTTTCTATTTCAGCCAGTCTGATAGATGTCCTGTGATATTTCAGTTTTTCTCATGTTGAAAGCATCCTCTGAAACAAAAAAAATTCACAGTGATTTATTTTTTTTTTTTAATGGTGAGGTGGCCAGACCCTGCTTACAGCAAAGCATTCCCACACCATGACACTTCCACCTTCATGCTTCACAGCTGGAATGCTGAATTTGCTCTATGCCTCTTTTCTGTTTAAACCGGTTTTCCTATTTAAACAGGTCAAATGCTGAGTAGCAATTTTCTAAATTTGGATTTCATGAAAACGATCTTTCATCCAGTTTTGTTGTTTATTCAGGATTCCCCCTGAATTTCTCAGTACGGTTAGACTTATCTTAAACATTGATATTACCAAATATGCTAGGGGGAAAAAAAACAAACATACAAGCTCTCATACTGTGTTCTAGCTTTGCACATCACTCTATGTTGTGCCTCATGTCAAAATTATAAAACGGCTCCACAAAATGAGAGGGATCATGCTGGTGATATTTCATTTTCATCAACAACTGGTAATCCAACTTGGGAAATCATCCTCTGATATAAACATCCAATATTGCAGCACAATCACGGAGCTACATCATCCCCTTGTAATCTCCACCTAATTGAATTGTTTTGGGTCTCTGCTCATTAACTCACAATTCACCATCCCACATCACCTCAGCCTCGTTTAAATGGACAGATGAAGCGTTTAAATGCACAGAACAAGCAGATGAGGATGCACTGTAACCGATCCTGTTGTTCTACACGCAGAGACTGACACGACCCTCATAGAAATGGCCTTGAGGCACGGATAGTCTAATTTAGCTGGAGCAACGTTGCCTGTCATTAACGAATGAACGCAGTTGGGTCCCTCTGAAGGCTGTGCAATCTAGTCAACTTCGGGTAAATTTAGCCACCAATTAAGGTTGTGTTTTATGGTGGAATAAAGATTGTGACAGGCAAGCTGGCAGCCACAATTAAAGAATATCTCTTTAAATCCATCTTTACTCCCGCAGAAGAAATGAAGCACGTCCGCGGTTGCAGACATCTGAAACAAAAAAACAAAAAAACAAAAAAAAGAAAGCGTTCAGTTGATGATTCAGATATTCCTTCCTTGTCAGGTGTTGTTCTGTCTTTTTCCTACCAGTCGACTGACACTAGGTGATCTCTTGGGTATGATACACTGCGCTGTGGGTGGTGTGTCACTGCTGTTATCCCCATCCTTCGTCTGTTGCTTAGAGACAGCTGTGAGGCGTTTGGTCTCTGTGCAGCCACAGAGGACACCGTGAACAAATAACAGGTCGGGGGGTCAGCCAGGAAGATGGGGAAAAAAAACAAAAGACGTTATTATTACACACCTAGAGATGAGTGGAGCCTGTCATTGGAAGAGGGACACCTTTACTGCAAATGCAATCAGGTTGTGATAATAAACACGGGTTTTTGCCATCATCTCTCAGACTTTGACACTCTTGGATGTCCTTCGCCAAGCATTTTCTTTTTGCCCACATTATATTGTTTTCTGACAAACCTGATATGTCAAGCCAACTGCTTTGTTTCTTTGCAGATCTCCTAATTGTGCACACATGAATATGTTTTAAAAAGAAGGCAAAAGTAGCTTTATTTATATGGCACATTTTCAGCAACAAGGCAATACAAAGTGCAATACAAAATAATAAACCAAAAGAAAGAAGAAAAAGCTAATAATGTTGATCCAAAGTAAATAAACTAGATACTCCTAATCAGGGTTGCTAAATAAGTATAAGTAAGTATCCTCTGGACTTCTGGGTTACTAAGTATTCTCTGGACTTTCTATGTATGCTCTAAATTTGTAAAAGTAATGAGTACTCCACAGTTTCTAAGTAATAATAAAAACTAAATGTTCCTGTTCTTGAAGAATTTTTTCTGGGATCCAAGTTTGTTCTAATTCCTTTTCTGGGTTGCAATAATAGGAGTCTCTCTGCATCTAAATAGTGAGTACTCTACAGTTTCTAAAATATAAGCTAACGAGTAACTAATATACTAGAACATAATGAGAGAAATACACAAATGGTGCACTTTTATCCAAAATAAAACCACAAACTTATAAATCTCTGATGCCTTCACAGCTGGATTTACAAATTTGTCTCTGTTTGCCTATTGAAGTAATTCAAATTAATTTGGTAAATGTAAATGTCCTTCACTTGAATAGCACTTTTTCAAGTCCAGAGGACCCCAAAACACTTCACACTACATTCAGTCATTCACACACACACATTCACAGGCTGATGATGGCAAGCTACTGAACAGTAGCCACATCTGCCCTGGAGCAGATTGACCGAGCTACTGCAGGAATAAAAGGTGCTGAAATGAATACAAACCTCACTACTCCGATTTTTATTTGTAAAAAAAAATGAAAACTATGCATCAGTTTTGTCTTTTTGTCATTTTTGTTACATCGGTCCATTACATATAAACCCAGTAACAATAGATTGTAGTTGCAACATTGCAAATGGTAGAAACATTTGCGAGGCACTGTGATCCTGGATTGTATTTTGTGTCCCCTTGACTTTATGTTTAGTTTTAAATATCCCAAAGTTTAAAGTATAAACCCCCACGAGCTGTGTGAGTGGTGTCAGAGCTGAAAATGGGCCAGAGTCCCGTCTAAAGTGGGGCACAGTGGTTTATAAAAAGCTTGTCCACTTACGCAGGGAGTTTTATGGGCAAGACGTCGATTGTGCAATTCATATCTATCAGATTTGAACGGGTTACATATGTTAATAAAGCCCCTGCTGACCGGTAATAATAGAGAGCTCAACAGCATGTAAGATTTCAGCCTTTCAAATGACTTGTGGTTTTAAGTATGTACGTTAAATTAATACACGCTGAGAACTCGGCATAAATATGTGTAATGCATTCTCTCAACAATGTCAACAGCATGAATATTCTACAGGTTTGAAGTAAAAGCCCCTTTTTCGTCACAAAAATCTGGATCAGCTGCCAGGATCAGGTGAAGCCCTTGTTTCAAACCTTGATGGCTGATTGGCTGAGGAAGTAGACCAGCCATTTCCAGACGCCAACTAATAAAGGAAATCTTTCCCCCGAGGAGTCCCACGGCGCATGGCACCTTAGACAATTGAATGAGATTGGACTGAATAAGAAAAAGAGGGAGATGCGACAGAGCATGTTCCAGATAAATGATGGATTGATAAGTGTTTGGAAGAGTGATGAAATATTAAAGTCTGGTGTCAGAGCATGACAATTGTTCCCATCTGATGGCCTTTGATGTTGTAAGAATTGCAGGGGGGGAAGAAAAATCTGAATCAACAAATTGTATTAAAACTTTAAATCAATGAGCTCAGTCTTGCTCTAACACTGGTCCTAATTGCTTTGCTCCAAAATATTGATGTAGGGAGCACAGAGACATCCAGGCACACCTTGCTCATTCACTAAGTGAATGGCCTTAGTTTACCAAAGGCGAGCAGGGAGGGAGAGGAGGAGAGAGGCAGAAACTGGGGCACTGTTATCTGGCCTCTTTTCACCAACCACAAGGCACAAGGCAGAGAACGAAAAAGACAGACCCTTGAAGAGCAGGAGCGACAACAGAGGACATCGGCGGTGTGGTGAAGGCGGCAAAACATCTGGAGACAATGTCCGATGTCAAGAACTGAAAATATAGAGGACCAGGAGCAACTTCCGCGGCAGTTTGTCCAGTCACTCGCCCAGCTGACACAAACCGGTGGCAAGCACGGACGCGCACACCCACGGCTCGGCGCGCGCCAACTCGAAGCTGCAACATGTTCGAGGAGCAGGTGACAAAGGTCAAGATCACGTCTGTGGTGATTGTCGTCGGCATGTCTGCGATGCTGGCGGCAGTGGTGACAGACCACTGGGCCGTCCTGAGTCCCAGGGTGGAGAAGCTCAACGCCACATGTGAGGCGGCCCACTTTGGCCTCTGGAGGCTTTGCAAGAAGACCATCTTCATGGTGAAGGAAGACCCTCAGGGCAAAGGATGTGGCCCCATCAGCTTACCTGGAGGTATGGGGGCATTCTAATTTTTATTCAGTAAAATCAGTAAAACCTGATCAATGATTATCTTTTAGTCCTTATGGTTAAGGTTCACGTCAAGAAGCTGAGTTCAGACGTAAGGTCTGTGGTGTTGCTAGGATAATAATAAAAAAAAAAACCCTAAAGGATTATCTCAGAGGACATTAAAGAGTTATTTGAGTTATAATCTATCAGCTTCCACATTCAGCGTTGTTATAAACTCTTTTGTTTTCTGTGGATCTGTTCCTGCTTCTGTTGTCTTCCTCTCTTGTGCCAGCACATATGTGGCCATGTGTGCAGACGTTCACAAGGACATAAACATGGATGGGTATTTCAACCAAACACTTCACAACTCACTGTGCCCAGAAACTCTGTGAACCGTCTTTGTCTTCCACAAAGAAAGTCACTGAACAGACAGCTGATTTGGTACAACGAGGATACGTTCACACGGTGAAAGAAAGCGCAAATCTCTCCTGTTTGTCATAAAACTATATGGGTCGTTGAATCATTTATCATGGCGTAGTCTTGACTCTCTTTGGGCTGAAATGTAAGATCTCAACTCCCTTACCTTATCTTGACCGATAATATTTCGACAGATTCTTTAGAGGCTTTGATCAAATCAGATGTGAATCTTGCACGAAAATAGCGTTTATTACTGTTGTGGTTAAAACACAGATGGAAAATGTTAACTAAAACTGTTTTTTCTTGTCAAATATAAAGTCAACTCTTTTACACAATTGGATGGTATTCCAAGCTGCAAGTCATAAAAAAAAGAAAAAAAAAAAGAAAAGTCAAAACATTGCAGCTTGTGTCTTTAAAGGTTTTAAATTACCTGCATAGCTTTAATTACGAGGACTCTCTTTGTGCAGAGCAAGCCCCTGGGTGAAACCACGTCTCCTGGCCCCTGGCTGTGCATGCGTGCCTTGCAGCCTAACTGTGAGATTTCACTCTGACTCTGTCATTGACTTTGCCTCTGGCTCCTCCAGCACCTCAGGATCAGTGCAGGCCTTAATGAAGTGTGGCTTTCCACCCCAGCTCATGAGTTAGAATACACCTGGGAGACTCGGGAGGAATGAAAGAAATTGAGAGAAGAGAGCAGGAGGGTGTACGTGGGCAGGGATACCTCTGTTGAGCGTGAGACACCGAGCACTTTTGGAACAAGAGAGAGAGTGAGAGAGAGAGAGAGAGAGAGAGAGAGAGAGAGGTGGTGGAGGGGTGTGGAGGGGTCTTCCAGGGAAGTGAGACGGTGGTGTACTTTTTTATTTTTTTTTTTCAAGAACATGTTGAGAGATCAGATAATACTGTACCCTCGACAGAAAGCCAGACTGACACACTTTCATCTTTTGCTCTGGACAAGTCCGTCACCTGTTGGATGTTAAGACACAGAAAATGTAACTGACAGACTCATAAGTCCAGTTTGACATATTAATCACTATAAAGCAGCCTCCAGATTTATTGAACCACCTGGTAAAAATGTGTAAAGAGCTTCAAATAAATTCAGCCTCGGGTTTCTCTTTCAACATGTAACACTTTTGAAGAATACAGAAAGGGGGTTGTCGACCAATATCTGTTTTCACAATCTCTCTAGATTGTCCTGAGTCCTTTCCTGTACTCTGTTCTCATCAGCTTACCCTCCAGAGTTTCAGTGGGATTCAGGTAACGATGGGTATGATGACCATTAAAGACAGATTTTGTGTCCTGTGAATAATTTCTGAATTTAGGTGACCATATATTCAGGATCATTGAACTGCTCAAGGACTTAAACATGACCTGTTTGCCATCCGATAATGTTGTGGTATTACTATGGGAGTGCTATGTGCTCTAACACTCCCAGAGCTAAGAAAGTTCTCAGTTCTTCGAAAGAGAAACAAAACTCACGTCACCGGAGATCTTCCATCATACATTACTGTGGAAATGTGGCGCATTTCCACATATTCATAATTTGTTTATTGCCAAACTCATCTGGAGTGTTTGATCAAATTAACTCACAGGGGTCTACAGTAAAGACTAAAATGTAAAAATACATTTTAAAATTTACCAATAGTCAACGTAAAGACATTAAAACAGGAGTGGTGTGCTGTCTGTTTCACATGCTGGTTAGAAGCCTTGCAGCAGCACTCTGAATGGACTGGAGAAGGTCAAGATCTTTCTTATTCAAACAGATGAAAGGACGGTTACAGCAGTCAAGACGAGATGAAATAAAAGCATGAATAATCATGTGTAATTCAGCTTTTGACACCAGAGTTTGAAATGAGAAATGTTCCTCAGCTAAAAAAAAAAAAAAAAAGAAAGAACAAATAGATTTTCTCATTAATCCTTGAGAATGTCACTCCAAGGACATGGCGGAAAATATATTGATAAAAAAGTCCATATGCAGTCCTAAAGTCCAGATTGTGGAGATGAAACTGACCAGTCACAAGACACGGTATGCATTGTTATATTGTTTGAAGCGGTATTTCCTCATGGTCATGCTTCATTCAAAAAAAACCCACATACATAAAATGGATGAATAATTGTTTAACCTCATGCTGCTGCTTCTTGTTTTCTTTTCTTTGAAACATGGTAACAGTATAAAAGTAGAATCTGCATTTCTTCTGTGAGATTCAAACAACCTGAAATAGGCAGAAGTGATTAGACAGACGCATCCTAACAGACTGAAATGTCACGCTCTCTGGTTTTGGTTTATTTCTGGTTCTCGTTTTCTCGTTTTTTTCCGTTGTTCGTAATTGCTTTCTCTGTCCTGATTATTTTCACTTTTACCATTGGGTAAGTAGTCTGTGTCCTCTGCTCACAATTTATCAGGTTGTTTATGCTGGTTTGGTCATGCACAGTTACTCCAGTGCACCACAAATGCAGGGCTTTAGAGAATGTAGAGCTTTTTTAAAAGAACATCAACACTTGCATTTGTATCGTTCAAGTTGTAGCAGAATAAATACTTTTCTCATTGGGATTTAGATGAGTAAGAATGGCTTCTTGTCTTTCTGTCTCTGAGTAATTTTTGCATCAAGGTTAAATGTTTTGCTTAAGGCTTATCGGTTTTCGACTTAATGCTTATACTTCCTTGTGGGGCAGGTTCCAGTCAGTCACTCTGCTGTTGCTTTGTCTCACTAAATCACCATGCAGCACTGTCACAGTTTCCCCATTGCAAGGGGATGATTTGAAGTAGTATGTTTTTACTTTAAGAAACTTTCAAGATTTTCTGAAGCTATTTTGTATTACCTTCAATTTCCACTGCATATTAAAGGTGAATACAGATTAGGTAGGTTGAAATGTTATCACCAGGAAGGTAGTACTTTTGATTTTACCCTAAACAGTAACCATTTTGGATTGTAAATCAATAAACTACGATCTCCATCCAGAGTTAAACTCCTCTTCTTCTACCAACTTCTCGCAGTCTTCCGCTTGCAATCGCCCGAGGTGAAAAATGGGGAAAAAAATCCCACTGTCAAAGTAATATTTTGAAAGAGAATCCTGCATTTAGTTTCATGTTAATCTGCTTGAGCTGAGCTTTTTTTCCCCCCACTTCAGTAAGTATCAAGCCGTTGTCTTTTATTTAATGTTGTTAGAGGGTCCATTTTGCCATCTAGTTCAATATGCTACAGTCTACTTATGGGAATCAGTCGGCAATCCGTTTATTCCCATGAGAAAATCTGTGGCCTCCCTTATGCTTGTTTAACCTTTTATTCCACTTTCCTTCATCTCAAACATCCTTTGAGTGTCGCTTAAAAGCCGCTCGCTTTTTTTTTTATTGCATATTTTAGAGAGATTGAGTAGGGAGAAAAAAATTAATGAACAAAGTGCTCACTTGCCCAAGTGGAAATGTTTTGCAGGCGTGCTGGTTAAAATGTGAATCACACTGATGGGCAAATGCTGGTGAAAACTGACACAAAAACTGCAAGTTCAGTTCTTATTTGTTACATTCAGTACATTGGATTATGTAAGACAAACTTTAAAGCAGTGCAGTCTGCTTTTATGCAATTTTTGTTAAACAGATTTAAAGCCAGTTGCTTAGTTTATCTGCTTCTCAGTTTACTGTGCTGACTGCACGCAAAGCACAGCGTTGTCCCTGACCAATATGTGCTCTGAGAGATTTCATCCTTCATGAATCATGGACCCAAACAACACACACGCAGCAGTGATTAGACTTAATAATGCAAATTAACATTTTCCTAAAAGACAAGGAGGTTGGTTGCAAAGAGGACAGCACACAAACACTCATTTCTATCTACTCTGCTGTTGATAAGCGGTTGTGTATCAAGAGCAGCTAAACTGTGAACCCAAACGGCTTTCAAAATTAGCTTCCCAGAAATGACGCATGACAGCTGGAGTGTTGTAAAAATCAAACAAACCCTTTATGGAGCACACCGCGCAGCACGGCTGGGAAATAAAGAGGACAAATGGACCTTTTGGGTGCATGTGCATGTTCACATGCATACATGCTCAAAGAGGCAACAGAGACAGGTTTATTATCGAATATGTTCCAGAGCTTCAAGGTGGACATGCATTAACGCTTCCCAGTCCTTCTGCGGAAAGAAAGTATCCCCAGAGCGCATCTTTACAGAAAAAACATCTTCCACTTTCTGCTTTTCATTTTCAGAAGCCAAGCACTTTGATGATATCCAGAATTTATACTCAAAAGCACAAATATCCCCTTGAGCCTTTTCACCTTCTCTCCGCTCAATTATTTCCCTCTCTCTTGTGTGTCGGCTTCCTGCTTTGAGTGGAAAGCCAAACAAGGCTGCAGTAAAGGCGTTGGCCTCCGCCTGTCGCAGCATGGAGCACTTACAGACACAAAATTTGAATAAGCACTCTCAAAATGTAAAAGACCCAGAATAGACGGAACAAAACGTGCTCACGATGATGACAATGAAACCTTTGACTGTCGTCATGAAAGGTCAGCATGCTGAGGCAGCCGGGGATTCTGCCGCGTTGTTCTGTCCCGGTTATCGGAGCTCCTGGTGGAATAGCTGTTCAAATATCACAGTGCATGTTTTTCACACTGACCCTGAACTAGTTGGTCATTCTGTGAAAGAACCTCAACACAAACCGTGAGCAAAAGCCCTCAAAACAAAGACTTACTTATACGTACGTAGGCACCGGATGGCTGACTGAATTTCAAACAAAAACGGAAAAAATGTGAGATGTTGCGAAACAGAGTGAGTCTGGAGCTGGTAAACCAGAGGCGCCACATCAAAGAGAGAAGGAGACAGTTAAAATGGAAAGAGGTGAAACTAAAATGACAGGCAACACTTCGCTCTAATCATCCTCCCCCTGGAACTAAATCTTCCCATTAGCAAGACTGCAAGGTCGATGATACGCACCCAGATGTTCTCCTTCTAGGTAAATGTGCCTTTTCTGTTTTTTTTTTTTTTTTTTTAATTGACCAGACAGTCAGTTTACAGGAGGAAAAAGAAACAAGAAGAATCAAACTAATGAAAACTGATCTAACTGCAGCACCTTGCAAAAGTATTTATACACCTTAAGTTTTTTACTTTTTCTCACATTAAAACAAAAAGAATAGTAATGCAATATGTTAAAATTTTGAGTGATAGGCTTACAGGAAGTAGGACAAAATTGTGAAGTGGCAAAAAACATAAGAGTTTGCTTCTAATTTTTTAAATAAAATCTGCAAGGGTGACACAGGTTTACTTTAACCTTTACTGGAATTTGTGTGTGGCAGTGTAAGATGCAATAGCTACTTTTGCTTTCAGTTAATTTTATTTTATTTTATTTTATTTTATTTTATTTTATTTAGGTTTATTTGATAAAGACAAATAGACAAACTGAACAGAACAGCAGTCCCATGTTTGCATCACCAAAAAGAACCAAAGCAAAAGCAACACTCAGGTTTTTAAATAAGTAAAAATGAATTTTAGCACTAAGATTCTATTGATTAAGATTTAATATATTTTGAGTGATAATAACCTATATGTGACAAATCACCTGGTAAGGATTGATGCTACCACAGCAGTAAGGCCACAAAATTTTGAATCTTAAACCTGATTTTAAGTTAAAGTTAAAGCAGATCTCTGCAGCTGCAGACAGAAATGTGACTTTATTTCCACCTGCTTTCCCAGTCTTAATCAATCTTGATGAAGAAGAAAAAAAACTTCATTGTTTAAAGCTCCTCTGAACTATTATTCTTATCTCATCTTTGTGTATTAGGCAGAAAACTGTTTTCATAAAGACTGGAGAAAACAATATAGCTCAACCCGAACACATATTAGCGGAGATTAGCTTGGCCCCAGAGGTGCAGGCAGCAAATGAGAAAAGACGAAATGAAAATAATATATTTGCACGTCTCAGCTGCACTGTGACCCTGCCTCCACTTTTCTGGAGTTCCTGCGTGGCCACACGTACATTTTTCCATGCACAAGCAGCACAGGCATATGCATCCAAAGCTCTCTTCATATATGCCTTTACATGTGTAAACAGACAGAACTAGCCAAGACCTGCAGCAGCCTGTTGCTAGGTTACCCCTTTTAGTGATTCCTTCTCATCCTGGTTAACAAACAGCTCCTCTGTTGCCTCGTGGACACGCACACACTGTGCACAGACACCAACACACAAACAGAGAAGGGACAGAGAAGGGACCTGCCTGTTTTATGAGTTTAATCTCACCGAGAAATGATAGCAGGTGTAGAACAGAGGGAACGCTTGCTTGGCCTTTAGGTCGTTGTCAACCTTTCGTCTCCTCCCAGATGCCTTTAAAAAGACGGCTCATAGATGGAGGAGCAGAAAATAACCGATCTAACGGAGAAACCTGTGGGAAATATCAAACTATTGTGGGGCAAAATACTAGTGGCTCAGCAAGTAAAATGCAACACATTCACAGTTGCACTTCATGAAGAAATGTGTGAATTTGAATCCAAGTAACATGGATGACAGAAAATATTAGCTTTTCTTTCAAAATAAAATTGATTACAAGTTATAGAAATGCTGCTGAGATTTGGAAGGGATGTCAAACATACAATGGATAGGCAGTCAATCAAGATCTACATTACTTGCATAAATTATTATTGTTTTATTTATAAATGTAGAAATTTGAAAGATATATTAAGGGATTTTAAGCCAAAAGTGTCTTTTTCCAAAAAAGACTAATGTAAATGTGTCTTTGTTCTGAATATTGACTTTGCTATTTAAAGATGTCTTCACAATTACAACAAAACTATGTTTGGATGCAGTATGCTGTGGTTGCAAAATACTTTAAAATGTACACAGGAAGGAACAAAGGAAGAAAAAATGTGCTGTCAGTTACAATGAAAGATATTCTCATCCTCACATGAGCCTATTGGTCACTTGTTGAATTTCTCCACAGGTTTTCATCTGATGATCTCAAAAGCGAATATTCTGTGGATAAATCCATTAACTGGGCATTGCGTTGAGGAAGTTACCTTTAAGACAGAAGTCTTAATCTCCTTCAATGATCCAGATTTGGATGAATAAAACGTTTAACTCAACGTGTCCTTTATAAAAACCCAAAAAGCCTTTTTGACAGTGTTCACTGAGAAACACCAGTTAAGCATTTTTCAGTAAAATAGACACTCAGTGTTTTAATGGTACTTGGCAAAAAATATTCACCCCTTAGTCTTCTGTGTCCTAATAATGTCAGTGTAATTTTATACTTATTCACGAGGTTCATTGAAAGTTTATAACACAGAACAATGGCTGGTAATGCAAAGGGATGCAATCTGTTTTCTGCCTTTAGTCCCTCATATCTCTTTCTGTCTGCTTGCTCCCCCCTCCTCACTGTCTTTTACTCTTCAGCAAAAAACTGCTCCTACTTCAAACACTTCACATCGGGAGAAGAAGCTGAGGTTTTTGAAGTGAAGACCCAAAAAGGTGGGTGGATCTTCAGTAACTCACCACACTGTCTATGTTTTAAAACCAACAGAAACATCTAATAATGTAAGAGAGAAAAAGAGAGGATAGTAAAGGCAGGGAGATATTGGACATATGATCAACATGACAGCGACTCTTTATGCCACTTTTAGGGTTCTAAGAAAAACAAGATGGGAATTTGGAGCAAATTACTTTTTACACACTTGTAATGGCAAACTTGTTTATATGCAATTCTTCCTGATTTATTGGGTTTTATCTCATCGCGTTTGAGTGAAAGAAACAGCAGCATCCTGACAAATGTTTTCAATTAAAGACCACACTTGTAAACATACCATCATCAACTTCTATTATATAATTAGGCTTGTATGGCAGAAATGTTCTTATTTTTAGCAACGGTGTAAAATGATGAGAGTAATATTTTAATAATGTAAAAACTAATTTGCTTCTAATGGCACAGCAAAGGAAGTTTTATTTCTTTCCACTGAAGAGAGGCAAAAAAAAAAAAATCCAATAAAAATAAAAATAAAAAATTAAATAAAATATAGAGCAAAGAAATCTGACGTGTTGTCATGTGCACATGAATTTGCACAGAAATGCTCTAAGGAACGAGAGCTTGGTGCTGCAAACCTTCTGTCTCCTATTTGTAGTCCAAAAAGGATGAAATATTAATATCCAACAGCAACAAAGCTCTGAGCAAGAGTTAATCATCCGACGGATCAATTCCCAGTTTGCTTTTAGTTACTCATACTTTGAAAGGATAAACTGAAATGGTGGAAAAATATTTCCTAGTTTTTAAGGTATAATTGGAAATGTTGTGAATTGACACATTTCAGTTGACATTTACATATAAAAAACATAAATACAACATTTTTAAAAGTACACCTGAAAACTTGATCAAAAGTGAGTGTGAAATCTCAGATGTGGAAAATGCTAAACACACGTTTTGCATATGGGGAACACGGCTTTGCTACATCTCGATCATTTAATATGCGAAACGTATAGATTCAACTTAAATTGGATCTGCAGAGGCAAAAAATATGCATGTTGCTTTAATGTTACCTAAATAAAGTTAAGACAGACAGGTCAGAAATTCTGCACACAAACAAAACTTCTTAAATGTGCTGAAGAGCCTAAATGTGAGGAATCCTTCCGCCAGATGTGTTTGAACAGTTGGGACTGTGAGGTGAAATGGGATCGTTTCTATCTCAGCTGGAGTGTTACAGAGAAGCAAAAAGCAGATTATCTTTATCTGAGAAGAAAAGAGAGAGAGAGAAGGCGGGAAGAAAGAGACATGTCCTAATCATCTTGTTAAAAGCCTGCAGCATCTTGTCTGTCATGCAAATGGTTTTAGTAACGGTTTGGATTAATGTCTGTTTTTTTGTTGTTTGTTTTTTTTAAAGTGGGGCTAATTTAAAGGCTAATTATCCGGTTCATAACTCAGCTCAGTGCTACGTTGAAACAGTTATTATCTTACACAGTCCCAGTTTTTAATCTCCACACTGATCCGATCATCTCATCCAGTTTTTTTCAACCTTTTTGTCTTTGGTAGATTTTTCTTTCTTTCTTTTTTTTTTTTCTTTTTTAATGTTTCCTTGTTGGCTCCTCTGGTTTCTAAATCTTAAATTTGTTTCCTTTCCCTCCTAAGAGTACAATATCTCAGCTGCAGCCATCGCTATCTTCAGTCTGTTCTTCATGATTCTGGGCACTCTGTGTGTGATCTTTTCTTTCGGAAAAGGGCGAGACTACCTGCTCCGACCTGCCGGGATGTTCTTTGCCTTCGCGGGTCAGATGTGATCGTGTTATTTTTCATCTTATTTCTGAGTTTGAAATATATGTGATTTGTCGACACAGTGCTGATTTTTATAGACCTTTTTTTTTTCCTTTAAAGCTAATGCGTCTTTTTGTTGGATGAATTGAACAAATGGAGTTCTTTCCTGTTTTCGCATGCAGGCCTTTGCATTATCATCTCCGTCGAAGTGATGCGACAGTCTGTCAAGCGAATGATCGATAGCGATGAGACCATCTGGATTGAATACTATTACTCCTGGTCCTTTACCTGTGCCTGCGCCTCCTTCACCCTCCTCATCCTCAGTGGAGCTTCCCTTCTTCTTATCTCAATGCCCCACATGCCTCGTAACCCCTGGGAATCCTGCATGGACGCTGAGCCAGACACCTTGGATTAGCCATGGATGGTTTTGCAGGAATCAAATTGTAAACAGAGATTTAAAAAAATGATGGTTGTGTGTCTTTCAATCCTTTAATTATGTATAGCTCAAGTAAAAGACATTAAGTTTATTTAGAATGAGAATTAACTTTTTTTAATCTCTTCTTTTTTTGTCTCTTTTTCAAATATTCCAAAATTTAATTTGAATTTAAATTCAGAGTTTTCATCAACATTTATAGACTACCATTTTGACAGTGCTTTGCAAAAGTCTTCTTACCCGGTGATCTGTTTGATATCTTGTTTAAAATTCACAATTTGAGTGTATTTTTAGGGGGATTCTGTGCGACAACACCAACACAATGTAGCCGTTCTTTGAACTGTTAGATTTTGGCTATCGTTTGAAATATACTGCAAATCACCTTGAACTCACCATGTCGAGCATGAAACATGGTGGCGTCAGCATCATGCTGTGGGAACGTTTTTTTTTCTTCTGCAAGAACCAACAGCTCCTCAGACTGAACAATGAATGGATTTCTGAAGTTATTTTGTGTCAGTCATTTGCATAAAATCACCCCAGAACACTTGAAGTGTCTGGATGAGTTAATGCAGAAACGACCACAGAATGCGAGTACTTTTGTAAGGCACTGCAGTTTCGACATAGGCATTTTCACCAAACCATTCCAAAATTACACCCTTAAGCTTCAGTTAAGGCTGTAAATGCTATAGCTACGACATGTAGAGTAGGAAAATTAAACTGCTTTGTTCGTCCTTCAGCTGTAAACGACGCTTCGGTTCACCTGCAAATAATACTGTCGCCGTTAGATAAAGACCTCGTTTAGACAAACTCCTTTTATCCAGTTGTTTCACGTGTTGTTAGTCACCTGTGCCTAATGTGTTTCCATGAGTCGGTGTGGCCCAGCAGACATTCAGCTAATGCAGGTGCAATGAAATTAAAGACCCATAAAGGATGCCATTTCATAGAGAAAAAAAATAATAAAAAATCCATTTTACCGCTGTAATCAGAACAAACCTGTTATCATAGTTATCACAGTGTGACATCATTACATGGACTATGAAAAACAAAACAATTGAAGCACACTGTGCATGTCTCTTCTGCTCGTAGCAGATCTAATAAATCTATCTTAACAAATAGATTTATTAGAGTTAAAGTAGATCTCTAAGTGTTAATGTTATCTAGTAACAATTTGAGTGGCTACAAAACAAAAACATGTGTTTTATCAGACGTCTCATGACAGCAGGCCTACAGTGATATTATTCATGTATAATTTGTATTATCATTTTTACACGATATTAATATTTGTCTTTTTCACAAGAATCAATTAAAATGTTTAAATCCCCCAAACGTTTGTATTTTCTCTTGAGGTTTTTGTTTCTTCTGTCACTTTAACTTCTGAGCTCAATCAGAAAATTATGAGGGCATAAATAATTACGGAGTGATAACAAACCCAAAACCCAGCACAGAATTTAGTTTTTTATTTCACTTTTATTTTTTCTTGGCATTTCAGGTAAACCATATAGAGAGGCAGCAAGTGAAATTTCTTCATGTAACTCTTCCCGCAGATTGGACTAACAATGCACTTCGCAAGTTAAAATACATCCATATAATAATAACCTACAAAACATATGAGAAAAACGCAGAGAAATTAGTTGGAAATTAGAAATGTCTAAGTACAAAAATACACCTTGAGCTTCAAGTGGTTGAAGACATTATGGAAGAACATTGCACCATTTCAACGCCACAGATTGACAGAATCTTTAAATTTTGTACAATCAGACCTACCAGGACATGCGAGTGAAGGAAATCGGACTGACATAAAGGAGCCAGACGTGGGTAAAGACAACTGATAGATGGACGCACACTTGCTCCCAGTCAGTTTCAAGCATCCAGTATAAAGCTGTCATGTTAAGGCACCTGGTGATGGTGGTTTCACTGAGTACGATGCAGTCTTTCAAAATGAGATGCACTTGAAGTGTTTTCCGTATCCAATCCAAAGTCCTGTTTATTCTTTATCCAATGCAATTGGAAACACTTCGTTTCTGTTACTTAATAATCTGAAATCTAACTGAATTAAGAGAGACATATTTTTCCAAATGCTCCACAGAATTTGAGTTCAGCAAGTCAAGGCCTCTTGGGAGCTGATGTGATGTGACAGATGAATATAGGCTGTTAAATAATTCATTACACCTTTACTGTAGTTCACTGACTCCTGCACACTTGCTTATGCTTCCTATGGTACACTTTTAAATCCTGGAACTTTGTCGGTATTTTGTTTTATGACATTTTCTGAAATATTACACCTGCTTTCATAGCATTAAAAAAAAATCAGGTTTGTGCATTTTTTAAAGCTCGGTTGTTTTTTTTTTTGTTTTTTTGGCAGCGTCAAGTTAACACCTGGAAGGTGTCAGAACTGTGATTTCTGCACCTGGCTTCACTGCATATGTTTTACAGTTTTTTTTGTTTTTTTTCCATGGTGAAAGAAGTTGGATTGGGTATTATTTCACTGAGTTTGTTTTGGTGAGGCTTAGGGAACCAAAGGTGCAACATTAACATAGAAAAGCATATTTGAAGGTTTGCACTTGCAATGGCTTTGATAGTGGAGGAATTAGAGGTGTTGCACAGCAGCAGAGGAGAGTGTGCAAAAGAAAATTTTCCACCTTGGCACAAATATAATTTTGCATTCCAAAGGAAAATATGATCCACAACTTAATGACCTTTTCTTAGAAAAGGCATCAACTTCCCAGCAGGTACTTTCAATCTTTGCATACCTGTTTAATTTGATTTATCATCTTACTTAACTTTATTTTAATTAAAACATAAGAATCTCTTTAGCTGAAATATCATGACCCATGATGCCACAGTCTATTTTTGTTCTTCTGTTGTTCAGGGTGCAGAAGAACGTCGGCATATGATTTCCCATAAGCCAGAACTGAAACTGGCAGCAAAGTACACTAATATTGAAAGTTTATTATTTCTGAACAGCTAAATATTTGCATCCTGTTTCACCTCGGTTTAGGGTAGAGTAATGCAGTCTTCCACCTTCACTGCAGCTTCCAGCCAGCTTGCTGAAAGAAGACTACTATACATCGCACTTACTTAGATTAAAAGTAGCACCAATGTACTGTCCCAGGTGTGGACAGGTTGCTTTTTTTTAGGTAAATCCATTACATTTTCTTTGTGTTTGGGTGCATGTTAAGTAATATCACTAACGCTCGTCTATGTGGATGGTTTTATTCTGAACTGAGAAAGCAGCATCTTTATTTGGACTAAAAATAACTCAAAATTATTTGTTTTGTTTTGTTTTGTTTGTTTGTTTTCTAATGTCAGCAGGAATGGCTGGACATTATTAGATCATTAAAAAAAGAAAAGCTAAACAGCCAAACAACAACTGTTAAATGAAAATGGAAAATATGTGCATGTGTTTTTGTGTGTATTTTTAATTTATTTTTCTTTTTTTGTTCCCTCTTCCATCATCATCTTACTTGCTTTGATGGATAAACATTATTATTGACTCACAGACCTATTTATAGGTACATTTAGTAAGTACCTGCCTGGAAGGGCTTTTCCTTTCAGAGCTGCCTCAGTTATTTGTGGCATTTATTCAACAGGGTGTTAGAAACCTTCCTCAGATATTTTTGTCCGTTATCGACGTCAAAGCATCAAGCAGTAGCCGGCGATCTGTTGGCTGGAATCCCAAACTTATATTATTGGACTGAAACCTGGTTCACCATGGAGGCCACAGTGCACGCATCATCATGTTCAAGAAGCCAATTTGAGATGATTTGAGCTTTGTTACGTGCTGCATTATCATTCTTAAAGTAGCCATCCGAAGATAAGAGCACTGTAATCATAAATGGACTGGCATGGCAACAATATGTTGACTGTTTGACTTGCTTATGAATTTGTTTCAAGTGTCACAGGATAAATGGCCAAAAAGCCTAAAGAAACTAAAACCGAGGTAAACCAGTTACTGGATGAAGTAGAACCAGCAGTATGCATGCATAAAGAGGAACATTTAACATGGATTTAGAAAACTGAAGAGGGTATTGTCAGGAAGGATTTAGCTTCAGGTTTTAGAGGAGAGGTAACATCAAAATGTAAATGTATTCACCAATGTGTTGTTTTGTAACCAGCCTCCTCAACAGTTCGTCAGAACTATTATCTGCCTTCCTGTGAATCTGCATTGCATCCCTTGACCTGTGTGACAGAACTTTTCTTTTCCTGCTTTTGGCATAATTTTTAAAAAAGGACTAAGCATTAATATGCAAGCAAAACAATAATTACTGGAGAGAAGTTATTCATATTATCATCAGTATGTTGTAAACAGAAGATTAATATTGTGTGCAGCGAATGTTTTGCTTTTTAATCTCTTTTTTCCCTGCTTTTCCAACATCAACATAGATAAAGCTGTGAACCCAGGACCCTGTTTGTTGCAAACCATGACATCAGCACCTGGTGCTGCTCTGCACTGGATATATGTCCTTCTGGAATATAGTTGACAGGACACCACACTGCGGATTTAGGTTTTCATGAGTTTTCTATGAGTTTTTAAGGTCAGTAAAGAGGACAAGAACAAATACTGCTGGTGCTGCTGGTAAAGATTTTGCTGTGCACATTTTCACAAACTGGATATTGAATTCCATTGCAGTTCGGAAAAAAAAAAAAACAGACCATAAAAAGTATGTACTTATCTAAAAAAAAAATGTAAAGTGTCTTATTGAGATCTCTATGTTGGTTTCCCAAAAATCCCACTAAAATGTTGCTAAAATGTGGACAATTTCAAGGGTTATGAACACTTTCCAAATATTCAGAAAGGTTTGAAATGTTAGGCATAGAGCTACAGATTAGATTAAATTAAATTAAATTAAATTAATTAAATTAAATTAAATTAACCATTACTTAATTTAAAATAACTTATTAAGTGACTTATTAAAGTTACTGTATAAAGATAAAGGAGGGTGTAGATCACATAAATGTTGTGCTTAACATTTATATATGTTATGACGTCAACAAAATACACATGCAATAAAGCTACAGTGCAAATATTACAAGAACAGTACAATTTCTTAAAATGGATTCAAATTCAATGACATGCGCAAGGATAAAATAATTTGTTTTGGTTTGTTTACCTTTCTACCATTTTGCTGATGAGGGATGTCTGCAGGAGTCATCCTGGCTCCTTGAGTCACTGCGAGGAAGAAAAAGCTGTCGGTCCCTTTCTGAAAACTGAAAAGACTGAGCAGAGGGATGGACAGCGAACAAGGGATTGAGAGGGATTGAGAGCTACAAGCTGTCAAAAAAAGGTAGACAGTGACCTAACATTTTTATCTTGTGAAAAAAATGTCACAAGATAATTCTTGATCTACAACCTTCAGGATGTAGAGAGTGATCATGTCTAACAGGGAATGGGACTTCTTCATATTCCTCTAAAGTTTCTCTAAGAGTTTTTCAGAATTAATGAAAGATAAATATAAGTTAGCTCAAGATCAAGAAGGACATTCAACTGGAACAAAAATCTATTATCAATCAAACGTACAAAAAAATGATTTATTAAGCAAGACTCAGAACAAACAACTCTGCTTTAATTCTACCTCAAGACAGACATCTCATGATGATGCCTCAAGTATAAAATCTTATTATCTGCATTGATCAGAAAGCATTTAGCCGTCTTTCAGAAGGGGTTTTATCATTTTGTTTTCTTTTCGACGTCAATTCAAGACAGGAAACAAAGAAGGGCAGTGAATTCAGCCTTTCCTAACCACCTGAACCCGTCAGCTCTCAGAACCAAAACTGCACCAGAGCAGAGTGGCATCAACTCTGCTGACCGTCTTTCTCACCTTGCAATCTATGCTTGTGTTTAAAAAAAAAAAAAAACCACGTTAAATGAATATAAATGTGAGAAAATGAAGAAGTGTGGTATCTTTAAAGTGTGGTGGATGCTTTTAATCATCTCCCACTGTGAAAAGTGCATCTCTGCTGGAGATCAATGGGGTGGAGTCCACAGTGTTCTGCTGGGTCAAGTGGAGGTTACTTTTCATTAAAGTCACAGGCCGTGTTTAGTTTTTCTTCAATAATAAATGATCGTCTGACTCAATACTCCATGAGTGATCCTAACGGGTTAAGTAGAGTTGATGTTTAAGTTTCATCTTCAACTTAAACAATCCGACATCCACAGGTAAGTAAACAGTTATACAATAGTTCAATAGGACTATTTCTATGCACAGTCAGGCCAATGCCTCTCTTACAGAACCGACTAAACGTCTGCTAATGTAGACGTTTATCTCTCAGCTGAGCTGTCAAGAAAATTTGAGCCCAGACAGATTTACTTTTCTTTTCAGCCAGAAAGCCACTCTAAAGCTTAAAGGTTGTTTGTTCTGGCACATATTGTTGGATTTGCAGTTAGCTTAGTCGTTAAGAGAAACTTTCCTAGAGAAGTGGTGCTAAAAACGCATTTAAGGCTGGATGGGGGAAAGTTGGGATCTTACACAAAAATAGCCAAATAAGATAGAAACAATATTTATCACAGTCAAATCCAAAAGGGTGAAAAGTAACTTAGTAGGACGATGTTTACTGGTGGACTCCTTACTAAAAACTGGACAGCTCAATTGGAGAGATAATCTTGAGGAGAACGAGCCGTCACTAGGCGTTCATCAGCCAATCAGAAGAAGATCTGGAATAACGTGAGAGATTATTTCACATCAGACAGTCAACTTAAAAAAATCACTGGCTAATAGAAAATCAAAAATGTGAACAATTTATTACTCTTTAAATAGTAAAGATACTGATTTTCTCGTTTTATGTTATTTGGACTGAGTGAAAAACTTCATCAAGGAGCACTCACTTTATCAAATAAGAATAAAACATTGAATTTTAGTGTCACAACATAAAAGCTAAAACTAGTCAGGCTACATTTTGCCTACATACTGAGAACATTCTTTTATTTTTTTTCAGAGCACACTTAATTAATAAAAGTGTCAGTGTCCAACGCTGTGCGCCCCCACATTGAGCTGTGAGTCACATCTGTTAAATACAAAATTATGACAAATGTTTAGGTGTCTGCTCACGATTGGACTTCTCATACCTACTGAAAACAGGGTCTGGGCTCAGAGGATGTGTCATGTTGCACCTAGTCTAATAAACAGACAGCAGTTTCTACAGTGCCAGAGAGTAATAAATCATTACTGTTTAAACTTTACCTTTAATAACATAAAGTTACCTAATTTTTAAAGTGCAATCAGTAATACTTTTATAACAAATTTATATCAGTAATGATTTCTTGGTTAATGTCAAGTTGTCATAACAAAGAAATTTTGAATAATGTCAACTTTGTATTAAAAGTGTCATAATTTACCGAATGACGTTTTATGACAACAGTCATAAATATTCATGAAGGCTTATTCATGTTCATGACAGGTGTTTATGACAGTGTCATGACAGTCTTATTCACCCACCTTCAAATAAAGTGTTACCCATTTTTCTCTTGAATAGTCTGTGCAGGAAACGTCAAGAAAACCCTGAGGTCTCATAAGGCCACCTCCCATATAACCTAGATCTCATAACAGCAGGAATAAAAAAAAAAGTCAAATAAAAAAATATTTAAAAGAGACAAACAAAATCAAATAGATTTTTAATTTTTTTTTAATGATTTCCACCACTGGATTGAAGAGTTGGTGGTAGATTATTCCAAAGAGAAAGTCCTCTATATTTAAATGTGCTATGATTAGTTAATTTCTGCATAATGGTAATTAGATGTTATTGAATCAGTGTGTACATCACAATAATTAATAAAAAAAAATGCGTCTAGTTGCAACAATGTGAATATTGTCTCTCTATTGCCTTTCGGTTCATACAGTAACCTGAACCTTTGACAGTCGTGTGAAGTCTGTTGGCATGTTTCAGACGTGGGACTCTCTTCCTGTTTGACAGCGCGCGAATGCACCCTTCAATCCAAAGATAAGACACATCAGTGTTTGCCAGGATAACTCCTTTGCTCTTCCCAGCTACAGACTCTTCACCTCAGACAGACAGTGACAGCAACTCTCAAGTCGGCCTCAAGTGCTACTTTTTCTTCAATTTTCTCTCTTTCTCCACTCTGCTTAAGTGTGACTGGATTTATTTTCCTTCGATCCAGCCTTTCGCTATTTCTGACTCACTGCCGCTTTCCATCCTGCCTCGTCATGTCATTTTTGCGTCTTTTTCTGCTGCCCACACTCTGCACTCTTTGCTTCAACTTTCATTCTTTCTTTTCTTCAACACAATTTACTTTTCCTTTCAGACTTCCTCCATCAGCACTGGTCTGTGTTCTCACATTTCACTCCTGAATTCCTCTAATGTTTCACCGTATTTAGTCAACATCAGTCTTGTTCTTTTCCCCCTCTTTCGTCTTCCCTCGTCCCGCTTTGATGCTATCCTCACCAGACAGTGACAGTGAGGCATTGGTTCACCTCCTCCTCTTTTTTTTTATCTGCTATTCCTCTCTTTCTGCGCCCCTCCCCTGCCCTCTACCACCTTTCCAGTCTCTATCTTTCTGCTCCAGTGAGCTCTCAAGCAGGCACTCTGCTGTCTAATGACTTGGATCGGTACTGACTGTCGAGAGGAGATAGAACTGTAATAAGGCAGTTCAGCTCGGCGCGAGAGTGCAAAGCACTACCCGGCTGTACTTACTATACACTGTAATCAGGCCAGGAAGCAGCATGGAGGAGGAGGAATTGATCAAGCATTGTATGTAGAGATGAAATGACCTGGGAGTTTATGTTTCCGAAATTATTCACATGTGTTAAAAAACAAAAAAAGGTGTGGTGTAAAGTTGAAACTAAATAAAAAAAAAATAAATCTGACATTTAAATCTACACATATTTAAAAGATTTTCTGCTAATGATTTTTTTTTCTTTATTTGTTTTATAGTTTTTATTCTATCACCTTACGTTAACATAAGTTGATTTAAGCTTTACTTAATATTTAAAATCAGTTTTTGATCATTCACAGATGTTTCATTGAATTTATTTAACTCAAGATTTAAATTTTGCTTCATTAATTTGAGACTATCCGCGGTCGTTCCGTTTTTCTTTTTAGTTTTCTAAAAGAAGGTGGTTTTATCACAAGGAAACATAAGGAAAATGTATCTCGTTTAGCTAATTGAACAAAAAAATATCAGGAAAAATGTATTTTCTAGCTAAGAGAACATCCAACTCCGTAACAGATCGTTTTAATTGTATCTGTGTACCAGTCTCTGACATTAGTTTGAGCAAAATTTGTGCCAAAAACACTAAACTAGTTTTTGATCATTGACCTACAGTCTTACTTACATTCTTTTAATTTGAAATGCTTTACTTTTACCTCGCCCTGTTAATTTCCCATGGATGAAGCACACCTGGTGTCGGGAGCATCCAATTGGGAGACAGCAAACTGACAAAAACAGCCAGTGGCAAAGAAAGAAATTCAAGGGGGAAAATGTTGAACATTTAGTTTTCACTCCTTTGGGACGTAGGTTGTTTAAAAGTCACAAACATTAACAAGAACAACAACAGATCAGCAGCACTGAGGAACAAACACTGTTGTGGCTGAAGGGAAGAGTAAATTAGACTAAGGACTCAAAGCAGTCTACTCCTGGAGTAATTATGTAAAGCCTGCCAATCAACAAATCATACGGCTGTACGAGCAATAATGAAAACCAACATTCTGCCATCAACTGTGAAACATCCCAATTGTGTCTAAAGAAATGTCTAATGTAGAAGAGACACTGCTTACCAAGAAGTGGCATTGATTTTCCAGACAAAACCTCCTGTGGTTTGGGACATGTGATGCTCCCCTGTTTGAATCCCACCATTTATCAACATCCTCAGGAAGACAGAAACACAATTTACTTTCATTAGATTTTAGTCGATGAAGTGATATGTTGCTGTTCAAAACACCAGTCACCCAGTGCATCTGAAAGCCAGGCATATTTTTTTTTTTTTTTTTTTTGTGGTTCTTGAAAATCATTTTTTTAATGAGTTCTCTGTGCAATCTGTTACCATCTTCTGTTTATATCAATTTCTTTTTAACTAATTTTCTTCTCTTCAAAAATGAACCAAACTTTTCTATTTCTTCTATTGGTTCACGCCACCAGCTTCAAAAGTATCTACTGAGACCCTCTTTTCTGTTCTTTTCCTTTGTTAATTGTTGGAGAACTAAAGAGAGTTGACCTCTCTGATCCTTCGTCCAGTTGAATGTGACTAACTTTAATTTAGAGTGGAAACACAGGGAGCCCATTCCTGTCCATGAATAAACGTAATTTGAATTCAGCTAGCTGAGGAAGAGTACAAACAGTAAAAGCAGCTTGACACAAAAAGACGAGACGACCCCCTAGAAAGTTAAATTAGTCCCTCATTTTTACTTTTTCTTCTTCTGTATAAGTGACACAGAACATTCCCTATACTTCTATCTAATTCTTTATGTCTCTTGAGAAATTGAATTTAAGTGGAAAGGTCTATTCCCATAACAGACATGTTCTTTTTTTATTTTCTTTTTTCTACTGAAGGGCAAACTGGGGTTACCTCTCAGGCTCCTTGACCCAGACAAGGCTATTTGGTCCTGGTTGTAGCGGATTGTGTCCTGAAAGCTGATAATTCTGTAGTAATTAATATGCTGCATGAACTACTGGTTGAAGACACACCTCGTCTTGTAAGATAGCTGTAAACCAGTTGCAGACAAACACAACTTCTTAGAAGAGTGCAAAAACCTTCTAATCGTTGAAATCTGGAATGATGGGCTGAACAGTGTTACTGCTGGCTTTCTCACAGCAAGAATGTCTTGAAATTTGCATGTTCTTCATGCGCTTGCATGAAGAACATGACCTAACAAGGTCATGTTTTGTAACTTGTGCAGTCGTCTGAAGAGATTACTATTTAATGATAACAAAAAATTCTGTCACAATGCAGATAAACAGGAGCACAAGGCAGAAAGAGAAAAATTGAGAATAAGTGAGGCGACAGGCACAGCCATGGAGAAGCACTTCCAGACGTGTGCACATTGTGCATGTGTGTCAGGACAGCCCTCAGTACGCACAAGTACCAAACAAATACTGCGTTAGTTTAAACTTGAAAGCCCACAAATGCTAAGAAGTGAAAGCAAAATAAAGAGGTTAACCAGTTATCACTTATGGGAACATTAAGGTTTCTCCTTCATCGTGATGGAGGATGGGAGGATGGACCAAACCAAAGTTTAATGCCAACATCTTCATGGAATCAAGCTGAATATAAACATTAGCGATGCAGAAAAATCAGTTAAAGTGGAAATCAAGCTGCGTGTGGCTTTAAAACAGCCCAAGATTTTACATATAGATGACTTGTTGAAAGTGTTTCTTAGAACAAAGCTTGAATTACAAAATTTGTCAATAGTAGCCTTAGTTGTTGTCATTCATAGCCAATAGCAAATGTTGTCATTGGCTATACTAGTAATGACGTGCCGATTGGAATAAAAAGATAACAGCAGCAATTTTTAAGTTCAACTACAAAAATACAAAATCTTATGAAGTATTTTTGGGCTAATTCAAAGTGCAAATATCTTACTACACTTGAATTAAGACAAAACTAACTTACAAGTAACTTTTCACAGATAAGGGAATTTGTTTAAGTCGATAATTACTCAATGTTTGTGAAAAAGTTCTAGTTCAGCTGGCGGATTATTTCAATTATGACATGAAAAAAAAATCTTCTTAGTGAAATAATCTTTTATTTTCACTGGACCACTCCCACAAAGAACTTTTGGGCTGTTCTTCGAACCTTACACATCGCCGTCACTCTCCCATCTCCAGTTTAGTTTTTCATCTGCTTTTACTAAGACTATTTTGAGGAAACACAGACCGAAAGCACAGAAAGCAGTTGTTAAGAATAATGAGCACGGAGGCGTTTTTCAGTCCAGCCTTTGTGGGAAAATAGATTTGAGCTCTGCTATTATGGTTTTTTTTTTTTCATGTTATGTAAAAGAAGAACAGTGACAGGAAGAGGAGAAATGAATAGGTCTCAGAATGACAAAGTCGACACGGGAGATAATTATGACGACAAAACATTTTCAGAGTTTAGCAAACAGCAAAAATGTTCTAACTTAATTTTGTCCCTAGTTGTTATGTTACTAACCCTCCATAATTTCATAAATGTGAATTTTCATTGTACAAATAAATTTCTCCTTGATATAAAGAACTTGATCGGAGATGAGACCACAATGAGATTTTGTGAAAATATTATATTAAGCCATTAAAAAACTTTACAAAACATATTTTATCACAAGTTATTCGTACCTTAAGAGCCTTTTAGATTTTTTTTCTGGTGTATTTGGGTCTACCTGACTTGAGATTTGAATGTGAAAATAAAGAGTTATCGTTGTCTTTCAAATGTTGCTTCTTTTAAAAGCCCCTGCTAGTCAATAAAACCTACATAAAATACATACATTTGAAACTCAAATCCATCTAATGATTATTTTTCTGTTGACCAATCAGTCAATTTATTGAACATAAATAGAAAAAAAGTGAAGAGTCAGCTTCTGTTGTAAGTTTTTCCTATCTTCCTTTACACAAGTGTTATAGCAAACAATACTTATGTTCTGTTAGCATTTCTGCTTATGAAAAACGATCTGCTAAAGTTATGGCTGAGTGAAGTTGCTGTCCACAAACAAACAATCCTTTATAACGTAATTTCCTCCACGTCCAACCGCAAAACGATGTAACAAAAAGTAAAAACACACACACAAAAAAAAAATTAAATAAAGAAAAGAGGATTCATAAATGCCTTTTTGTTTTATTTGTATTATAATGAAGAAAATACCCGGCTTTGCACCCACTATTTATTTTTCTTCTACCAAAAATCAACAATAGCGACCATCCTGGCTCTGTACCACACATTCAGGTGCTCTGTAAGCTGCCACACAGCTAATTGTACCTTTGAATGACGCAGAATAACCATTTTCTCGCCTGCTTGGTAAAAGCTCTCATCTCTATCAAGCAGCCCTGTGACTCATTCAGAAACGTTGTGGGAGGAAAAGCACATAAGCACAGCCAAAGTTTTCTCGAGCTCACATTTGGTTTTTCCTCATTATACAAAATGCTCTTTGGTCAAAGCTTGATGATCACCATAGTGACCATCACATAGAAAGAGAGGCGGGGGGGGGAATGTGCTGTGTCAGGCACAGTGGTTTGCATTGATAGNTTTTTTTTATTAGTTATTTTTCCATTTTAATAAAGACAAACAAAAAAAAAGGAAACAAAAGAAACATTTTCCACACAACATTAACGTTACAATACACCAGCTCAAAACAAACAAACAAAAAATAAATAAATAATAATAATTAAATAATTAAAGTAATAAAATAAAGCAGCCACATTAATGCAATATATTATGTAAGGCTACGTGAAAAAATAGCAGAAATATCAAGACCAGTATACAATATAAAGGGATCCCAAATATTATGAAACATATCATCTCTATTATGTAATTTACTGGTTAAAAAGTCCAATGACACATATTCAAGGACAGTCCGTTGCCATTGTGTTATGGATGGGACCTTATCTGTTATCCAGTTCAAAAGGACACATTTTCTAGCGCAGAATGTAAGCATCCTGTACAGATGTTTTTCACAATTCTTCTTAAGGCTGTTGTTTGTCACTCCCAGTAACATATACATTGGATTACACTCAGTGCTAATGGAGAAGATCTTGTCCAACTCTTTCTTTATACTAAACCAGAATTGTTGAATTTTCCTACAGGACCAAAGACAGTGAGTCAGATTACCCACCTCTATTTTACATTTGGGGCAAAGCGGAGAAAGGTCTGGATTAATTTGATGACGCAGATGTGGAGATATATGGCCCCGATGTAAAATTTTAAGTTGAATAGCTTTAACCTTATTAGAAACACTTAAATATTTTGTGTTTTCCCAAGCCTCATCCCTTCATCCCAAGCCTCATTGCTGATCTCCATAGCTAGCTCTTTTTCCCATGTCTCCTTTAAGGTAGTCAATTTAGTAACCCCTAATTCTTTTAATAAGCTATAACAGGTCTTAATAGAACTTATAATTTTTGGTTTAAATAATTAATTTTCACAATCAGAGACATTTTGGTTGCTGAGAACTGTTGTGTTCTTCAAAATGTAGTCCCTCACCTGTAAATACCGAAAGAAATCATGTCTGTGAACATTATATTTGATAAATAACTGATCAAAGGACATCAAGTTTGGCCCGTCCATTAAATCAGAAAGAACAGATATGCCTTTTGTTGCCCATACTTGAAAGCCAGAGTCGTAAATCCCAGGTAAAAAAAGGGGATTATCACATAATGGGGTGAAAAGAGATGTTAGGCTAGACCTGCCCTCAAGCTTTTGAATTACTTGCCAAGCTTTAACAGTAGATAAGGTGAGAGGATTACTACAACACAATTTTAATTTTTTAAGTTTGTTAAGAAATAGTAAGTTTTTCAGAGGGATGCCAGACATGGAGCTCTCTATGTCAAGCCAGAGAGAAACTGGTTTCTGTATCCAATCAGCAGCTACTCGCATATGAACACTAAGCTGGTACTTTCTTATATCTGGGAGGTCGAGACCGCCTTCTGTGGATGGAAGACAGAGTGTAGAAATTTTTAGACGAGGTTTTCTCCCTGCCCATATAAAAGAACTAAACCAGCCATTTAAAGTTTTAATGGTCTTATGTGTAAAAAAGATTGGAACCATCTGTATTGGATATAATAACCTGGGTAGGACATTCATTTTCAGAAGAGCAACGCGGCCAAGCCAAGATAATGGTAAGGTCTTCCATCTCTCCAGGTCCAATCTAACGCGCTCAAACAAGGGGGTGAAATTACTTTTATACATTTGATCAAAAGCAGGTGTGATCTTGATCCCTAAATACACAAAACCCTCTGGAGACCACTTAAAGGGGAAAGAAGAGAGTGTCTGGGG
>NW_015115031.1:70493-73480 GCF_001443285.1 Poecilia latipinna
TAATTGAGATTTGTAAAGGTTTTCATAGAACTTTTTAAAGATGTCATTAATTGCTGCAGAATCAAAAAACTGTTTTCCGTTTGAATCTGTGATTGAAGAAATAGACTGAGAATTAGACTTCTTTTTTGTTAAATGTGCTAAGTATTTTCCAGGTTTATTGCCATGTTCATATAACCTTTGCCTTGCAAATCTAATTTTAATCTCTGCCTCCTTAGTCAGTAGACAGTCAAGTGATGAACGAAGAGCAGTTATTTCCTTAAGTTTGTGTGTTGAGGGTTTTTTAATATAGTTTTCTTCAGCAAACTTTAGTTTAGATTCTAAAATTTTTTGCTGCTCAGTTTGTCTGTGCCTTTTATAACTTGTATAGGAAGTAATGAGACCTCTTGAATAGGCCTTTGAGGTCTCCCAAAGTAATGACGAATTATCAGTGGAGGGAATATTAATAACTAAGAACTGTTTGAATTCTTCTATAAAATAAGTTATGAATTTTTGATCATAAAAGATAGAGGAGTCAAGGTGCCAACGTTTGTTTTGAGGACACAGATTTCCAATTTTACAATTAATAAAGACTGCAGCATGGTCGGAAATCACTATGTTACCAATTGAACTGGACATTATTGATGATACTATACTGTTCGGGACAAAGAAGTAGTCTATTCTTGTATAGCACGAATGCACTTTGGAGAAGAATGTAAATTCTTTGTTTACCATATGTTGAGTTCTCCATACATCCACGTAGTCCAGCTCCTCACATAAAGCAATGAGAGTTTTGGCCTGGCGAAGAAGACCGAAACTGCCTTGAGGAGATTTATCCATAATTGGGTTTAGGTGGCAGTTAAAGTCCCCCCCAACAAATGAGTTCTTGATATTTAGATTCACTAGCTTTGTAAAAGCAGTGATCATGGATGGCCAGGAGGGAAGTAAATATTCAAGATTGCAATGTCCTCCCCATATAAAACACCTCTCACTATGACATAGCGACCACCTTCATCCTTTATGCAGTCAGTTGGTTTAAATGGTAAATGCCTGCTAATTAAAATAGCTGTGCCTCTGCTCCTTGATGAGAACGAAGAGAAAAATACCTGTCCAAACCCCCCTGAGCTAATTTAAGATGTTCTATAGAATCCAGATGCGTCTCCTGTAATAAGGCTATGTGAATCTGCTCTCTCTTAAGATAGTTCAAAACCTTTCTCCGCTTAATGGGTGTGTTAATGCCATTTACATTCCAAGAACACATATTTAAAGTTGACATAATAGTATTTCAAGAAAATAGGGTAGGATAAACACTGTATACATTTCCATTTATTGGTCGTAGCATAAATATACAAAACAAAAAGGAAAAGAGAAAAAAGGAAAAGCCGGATGAAAATATAACAAACAATCTAAAACAAAACAAATAGATCATGCCCAACATTGGCACAAAAAAAAAAAAAAAAAAAAACTTAACACTGTCCTACTCCTAACTGGAGAGGCTAAGTGTAAAGGCTTTCTAGCTGCAGAAGATAGCTTCCTACTCAGAAGGGTAACAGCGACACCCCAAACGCAATAAAAAGAAGAGAAAAACTACTGTAAATGTAGCTGCAACGCCATCAATGCCCCTTAAATATTAAAACCAATCTATCCTTCATTCTCAGCATTAACGCAATAGTAACGGGGAAAAAAAGAAAAAAAAAGGGATAAGATAAAAATGAATTATACAAGAGAAAAAAAAAACGAGGAGAAATTAGATGTCAGTAGCACGCAGTCACTCAAAACGCACCGTTGAAAACCCCACAACCACAAACGAGCAAAAAAGCACTTCAATTTCAGTCCAATGTTCACTCACCATCAGTAGCAGGAGTGGCATCTAACGATTTAATAAAGTCTTTCACCTCAGATGCATCTTTATACACCTTAGTTGAGCCGTTGTAGGTTATCTTCAGCAAAGCAGGGTAGATATGTCTGTAGTCGGCACCAATGGCACGAAGAAGCTTCTTCACATAATCAAAACTTTTTCGTTTACGAACCACAGCAGCCGAAAAATCCTGGAATATCATCACCGTGGCGCTCCCGTGCTTCAAGGGTCGGTTATTCCTGCCCAGCTGGAACGCTGCATTCATAATACGCTGTTTGTCTTGAAAATTATGCAGCCTCACCAGCACCGGGCGAGGTCTTGGCTCGGAGGACGGCACCTGATTTGGAGTGCGATGCGCTCTGTCTATTTTAAGTCGGCCCGTTTTTGTTTTAATGTGAAGAAGTTCTGGCAGCCAGGTCTCAAAGAAACGAGTGGGATCGTTGCCTTCAGCCTTTTCCGGTAGGCCAACAATGCGGATATTCTTCCTTCTCCCCCTGTTTTCTAGATCATCAGCACGCTCCGTCAGGTCCTTCACCCGCTTTCCCAGCGATTCGAGTTTGTCAATGGACGGGACCGAGTCATCCTCTATAGCTGAGAGACGGGTTTCAATCTCTTTTATGCGTGTTTCATGGTCTTCCAAATATTTACCATGCGTCTGTAAGAGCAGAGAGACTGGCCCGAGTTTCTCTTCGATAACTTTAGTGAGATTCGCAGTGACTTCACGAATCACCTCGCGTAGTGCTGGATCCATTCCTTCTGACACGGTGCTAGCAACCATGTTAGCTTCACTGCTCTGCGGCCTGGGATTCTCCTCGGCGTCGACTGTTGGAGTTTTCCTGCGTGGCATATTGTCAGACTGAGTCGAAAAATATCTACTAATACTCATCGCAGTGTCGCAGAAAGAGAATGAAAGTGTTCTAACATTATTCGTGGGGTATAAGTGGAGAAATATAATGGAGTGGCGTGCTAACACTCCAAAGCACGACCGCACCTCAAGCCGCCATATTGAAAAAAAGCCTGCCTATATTGATAAATGTATAGCATGTGTTTTCAATTGATCTTGTTGCGGCAAGGGCCGAGGACCCAAATTTGGGTCCTCTAGCGAATGACACCGACATTACTGTGAAAGTCTGACTGCAAAGTTCCTGGAGAA